>NC_041389.1:439686231-439734168 GCF_002162155.2 Triticum dicoccoides | reverse complement strand
CATATTTACTGAAGGAAAAAAATAAGAGCCCTAAATTAAGAAGATTGTTGTCATTTGGCCCCCCAAAGGTGTATATTTTCTCTTTGGCCCCCCCTTCGATTCTCTACTAGCTCCGCCACTGCATGTGAGGGAATGAGTGCGTGCGTGGCGCGCGTGCACATCTTTGCTTTGTGCATGTACCGCCAGTATGGCTCAGGGAGGACGAGTACATTGTTCTGGAACCAGCAGCATGTCACTGTGATCAATCCACGCAAGGAGGTCGCGACAACGCCTCCACATGTGCCACATGGCTTCATGAACTGTAAGAGAGACACTGTGTAGCGTGCCATTGGTATTCTAATTTACGTGTTTTGCACATACTCGAAGTACTAGTAATATACACGTGCATTGTACGAATCAAATTTTGCAACCAAATTATGAATAAATACCACACTATAGAATGTAAGCTCTTAGTCATATATGCGTGATGTATCCCTTCGTTTAATTCTTATAGTTCATCTCATTCAAAATCAAATAAGTTTTTATAAAAAAGCTAAGAATGCGTGAATAGGAAAAACATGGGATTATAGTGGAATGTCGTATTGAATCCTACAGGATTGTACGAGTGTTTAATTGTGCATAGAAAAAATGCAAAATTCTTTCAAAGAGGTTTGAGTGGATGGGATGTTTCCTATGAAATCTAGTGCAAATGAATCATATGGAAAAATTCCTATGGTTTACAATCCTACGAATCAAAAACCAAGATAGGAAAAATTCCTAATGATTAGAATCCTCCAAAATTCCTTTGAGATGTTAGGGGGGCCATGAAAAATAAATGAGCTAGGGGGCCAAGCATTGCTAATCCTTTACGAGGAGGGTCAATTCATGAAATTAAACCTTTTTTAGCAGCAATTGTCTAATGATCACATTCAAATTAGCCTCGATATATAGTGATGTTAGGGAGGGGCAGGGCCCTTACTGCCCCCTGTCTTCGCCCTTGTGCACACATCTGAGAGATGAAGTGGAAGGCATGGATGATGAGAGGGGGATGTTGGATATATAATTAATGTGGGTGTATTAGCTATTTATGTTAATCCTATATAGAGAGGTATAGATTGATCGATGTGGACGTGGGAGAGGTATAGATTGATTAATGTGGACATGGGAAAGAGGGTGAGACCTCACTGGATATATCGATTGATCGGTTTGTGTGGAAAACTATGAAAGACCTAGCTATATACACACATACATAGAGGAACATCGATCGTTGCGCATGCACGCGTGAGAGATAAAGAATGCTCGATATGAGGGAGAGGGGGATGTGTGTGGGTGTGTGCCTTCATGGGAGACCGACCTGAAGAAAAAGATTGCATGCGTGCGATAGATAATGTCAACTCGTAGTGTGTGTGCATGCATGCACGAGAGAAAGTTAGTGGTACAATTATAAAGACAAGACTACTATGTGGGTGTAAAAGAATAGGTGAGGTCATAATTAATGTAAAGTTGAATTCCAATATTTGAATAAGAGATCCTGATGTTTGAAACCCATGCATGCATGAATATAATGGAGATCTGCGCGGTGTGCTTTGGTAACAAGCATGTTGTAATGTATACACATTGAACAAGGTCAGACTGATTTGAATTTGAGATACCGATGGCAGACATCATTTGCCCATGTCGCATCTGTGCATGAAATTGGAGATCATGGGCGGCTTTCGCATCACATATCTATATCTATACCCCTATATATATTATATTATATATATTTTTTATATTGTGAGCGGGTAACTTTAACTTTGAAAGATGGTCGTTGGATGAGGCGAATCTGAAGGTCCAAAGATGGCAAATTTGAGCACTATTGGCCGTTGGATATCATCTAGATTCCACCAGATTTCGCCACATGTATAATCTAGAAGACTCCATGGTTGAACTTAAGCATAATGCACAAACATCAAAACACAAGCACTTCTTATTTGTTCTAGAATCTTCCGTATCATAATTGCCCAAATGTTTTACTACATGATTTGCCATTATTTGTTTTTACTTTATGTCTTACAACGCACAATTCCATGAATCTTAAAATAGATTAGCTTTCTTATAAAAACTAGATGATTTTGAATGAAATGAACTATAAGAATTAAATGAACATCTACATCATGCATATATGACTCAAAGCTTGCATGCTATAATGTGGTATTTATTCATAATTTGGTTGCCAAATCTCATGCGTGCAATGCACGTGTACCTTACTCTAGTCTAAATGGTGTTTGTGTGTGTGTTGTGCGTGTTGAGGTGCAAATTGTCATTTTTTGGTACACGTTAAGCTTGTTCTTCTGAAATTTCAAGCCACGCCTTGTTATGCCAAATATTGAAGCTAGCGTCTCTGTCTATCGTGCTGCGAAACTCCCGCCTCTTCAACCCATGCCTTGTTAGCCCGAAATATTTAAGATATATCTTTGTCTCGTTGTGCTCCGACAACTCCCTCCATCTCAACCGCGCCTTGCTATTCCGAAATTACAACGCGTGCGAAAACTCCCACCTCCTGTGAAATCCTGACACGCGAAATGTCCGTGGTACCCCTGAACCGAAAGAACCGCCTCAAATCGGTGGGGGGTACTTTCATAACTTACCCCACATTTTGGACAAGCGCGTCTCTAAGCCATGGTTCCCCACCGCCATCCCATTCGCCCACCCATTCGTACACCGAGGCCGCGAAAACCCGCGACGAAACCCCACACCCTGCTCCGTCTGCCACCCAGCCGGAGCTTCTTCCCCGACAACGTGGTCCACAGCAACACCTCGATGTCCCTCATCCACCGTACCGGATGAGGATCCGTCGTCGATCTCATCGTCCCGCCGGTTCAGCCACCCCGTCCTCCACCTCCAAGGAGCTGCCCCGACGTTCCCATCGTCTTTCGCGCCACCTCCATTCCCACACCGCCATCTTCACCTGCGCCACCGGAAGAACATCATCATCACCGTTTCCTCGGATGAAGCTGCGGCCTAATCGGCGCCACGAAAGAGATTGTACACTAATCGCCGCATTTTCTTGTTGATTCGATCTCACGGTGCTGCCGGCGCTCGGTCCCGAGCCGACACGGTGCGGCTCCATCCACGGCGGCGTCGCCGGCCACTTCCTCCACGGTGTCGCTCCCTCGGCGGCGACGTCCACATCAGTAGGAGTTGCTGCTGCTTTAGCTCTCGCTCGCGTTGCTGCTCTGCTCTTGCTCTCAGTCCCCTGCCTGGTCTGCTCTTGCTATTGCTCTTGCTCGTATTGCTGCTCTTGCTCTTGCTCTTGCTTGCGATGCTGCTCCGATTTGGCTACACTTCAGTCGACTGAATCGACTTTTGGATCAGTCAATTTCCAAGGGGTGTGCTCGCCGGGGTGAAGGAAGAACCAGCCGCAGCGGGGATGGGGGCTCGCCGGAGAGGTACCCCACAATCTATCTTAGGGTTCAGGATGGGGGCGGTGGTCGCCGGCGGTAGCGGGCCGTTGGCGGGGCGGTGGCGTGGGGATCGCCGGAGAAAAAGCTCGGCATGGGGGGGAGTGTTTTCGGGGCGGGCGGGGTAGCGCACCGCCGGCCGCGGGTGGCGGGGGGCTGCTGTTTGGCCGGTGGTGCCTAGCGGCTCAGGGGGGTGGAGCTTGAACATGAACCGCAGGCCCTTGATTTCGTATCCAACGGCTGCAAAATCGACTGACCAGAGATGAAAAATTCAGTCGGTCGACGTGTAGCCTCACCTTGCTAGTGCGTTTAGTTTCGACAGCAAAATTCAGTTTCGACAGCAAAATTCAGTTTCGACAGTTAGGTTCAGCTTCGACAGTTAAGTTCAGTTTCGACAGTTAAGTTCAGAGATGAGCGGCTGATGTATTTTATATCTAGCACTTTGTGGTTATGTATTTTACGTCATGTATTGGAGATGCTATTAGAATTCCACTCAGATTAACGTTGTTTGTTGTCTCTCTTGTACTGCTTCAGCCTCGGCGTCGTACAACTCACCGGAGCTGCTCCGACGACGAAACCCTCCATCATAGCGGAGAAGTACCTCGGGTTCCATCTCCAGACGCCTAAGATCTTCTTCCCCTCCTCCAACGGCAAAGTCAGCCAGAGCATCCTCACCGGCCAACCCAATCACGCTGAGATCGACATGGCTTCGCCAAAGAGGTTGTACACTTGTTGCATCTCTTTTTTACTCTACATGTTATATATATTGTCCACTAAGCACTCGTAGTAACGGGAAATACGATTATTTTATCCTACTATATGACAAGCAGTGAGGTACCAGGCAACTTAGCTATCTGTGATGGACTCTCTTGAACGCCATCATTATTTATCTCTACGTGTTTGAGTTGTGCATTTGTCGATGGGCCTGGGAGTTGAGCTAGTATGGCAGTGGCCTGGGTCCAGAGTAATAGAAGTAGCACAAAAACAATTTTTTAGTGTAGGATTTTCCTTGCTCAAGACTGCCTACTAGAATCGCCAGTGCTTGAAAGGAAAAGTGAATGAAAAACATAGGAATTGGAAAGTTTCGTATGGTACTACTTTTCATGAATTTGGTGCAAAGGAATGGAGCAAAGGAAAACTGTAGGATTTGTTCCTTTAGTATCTCCTTGAAATAAAAACGGTAGGAATTCTAATTTCCACTTCTCCTCCTTTTCATATTCCTATTCATCAAGCACAAGACTAAGAGATAGTAGCATAATAGCATTATAACCATACATTTTCTTGTGGTTTGACTTAATCTCACCATGCTTTTTTTGCATCCTGTGATCTTCCAATTGTTGTGAATCAAACACCCAGATTGGCAGAAATCCTATGTTTTTAAATTCTCTATTTTGCACGTGCATTCCTATCCTATTCCTATCTATTTCCTATCCCTGCGTTGTTAGAATCCTCAAATTCAAACAAGCCCTTACTCAATTGCTTCTGTTACTGATATGTGTCAAAGAAAACCTTGTGTGGTTTGTCCTGCTCCTGCGGCGCTGTGTTCCACCCCAGCTCAGCTGCTCCAACGACGGAAGGGTTCACCACAGCAGGGATCCGCTCTCCAGACTGTCTTTCGCCGCCTTAGATCTTCTTCCCCGCCGCCGGCAGCCACGACAACTGCATTACCATCATCAACTGAGCAGATGACCTTGAGGACTACACGGGTCCGCAAAAGAGTTCGCACTCTTCCGTGTCTGCTTACATTATGCGTTGCTTAATATGATGACATGCTACATTATCGTCGTGTTCACCTATTAGACTCCGATTTAGGTCCAAACTAATGCTGAAACTTGAGTTTTTAAATGGTTGTGGGGTACATATTGGGGCAGCAATCGGTACTATCTGGTTAATCTCCGGTGTCTACTATGAGTTTCATGTTGGGTTCAAACAAACATTAAAGGAGCCATTATCTGTATTTTTTAACTAAAGCTATTATCTGCCTGCTATCATTGGTTTTGGGTCTATCCATAGTTTGCTACCATCACTCTGGATTTGTGCATGCACTCCTTACATAATGTCACTATGTTTTATTCCTATGCATGCCAGTTATTGTACACAATGGAACTGATCATGTAGAGCAAAGGAGACGAGCCTTGTGTGGCAATAAAATTTCATGCAGACGTCGTTCCATGGTGGGCGCAAAGGCAGCCCCCCTCCACCCATTTTGGATCATAATCAATAGGAAGATAACTGTTCTGAGGGGGATTCAGAAGGAGAAGACCACTCCTATTTACCCCATGAGGTCTTCGCTCTAACTTGGCATGCTGATGTTGGTAATATCATGCATATGGTGCCTTGCATTGCTTACTGTATACATTAAATATGTCATATGCTTAGTTTACACATGCTTTGTGTCAATGCCATCTGTTTTGTTTCTTTATCGTATATGTGAATCATGCAATGCCATCTTGTCTAGCCAGGCATCATATATGTGAATTTTGCAATGCCACCCTAGTTAGCCAGTCATCTTATATGTGAATTATATCATGCCATCATTTTTTAATTATGTGTTAAATTTGTCAACAATTTTAGTACATTCAATTACTCTTCCTGTTCATCAGCCATTCGGCACGATCACGGAAAAATCTGGAGTGGAAACAAGGTCTTCAGAGCAGACAATGCTATCTGACGAAGCGCATGTCTTGCTGGTTACCGATAGCTCCTCAGAGGAGGATTCAGAGACAGATGACCAGTCATATTTCCCCCCTGAGGTGCATGCCCTAACTTGGTAGGGTTATGTTACTCATATCATGCGTATGGTATCTTGCATTGCTATGTCATTTGCTTAGTTTAGACATGCTTTGTGTGAATGCCACCTGTTTAGTGTCTAATTACCATATATGTGAATTATGCAATGCCATCTTGTTGCAAGACATTATATATGTGAATTATGCAATGTTATCTTGTTGCAAGGCATTATGTATGTGAATTATGCAATGCCATGCTGTTTAGGCAAGCGTCATATATGTGAATTCTATCATGCCGTCCTTTTTTGTATTTCTCATTGCTTTTGTCGACAATGTTTGTATATTCAACTGCTCTTCCTGTGCATCAGCCATTTTAATTGGTGATGGAGAAATCTGGAGTGAAAACAGGGTCTTCAGAGTAGACAATGCTACCTGCTGAAGCAGATATCTTGCTGGTTACAGATAGCTCTTCAGAGGAGGATTCAGAGGCAGATGACCAGTCCTATTATGCCCCTGAGGTGTATGCTCAAACTTGGCAGGGTTATATTACTCATATAATGCATATGTTGTATTGCAATGCTTATTTTTTACATCATATACACAATATTGAATGCCATCTCCTTAGTTGACACATCATATATGCAATTGCCCTCTGCTCACTTCCTTAGTATATAAATCATATATTTGAATTATGTCATGCCATGATGTTTACATAGACAGCATGTATCTGAATTATGGCATGCCAACCCATTTTCTAAAGACATAATATAGTTATATCATCTCATCCTGTTTACATAGTCATCATATTTTAAATTATGTCATTCTATCCATGAATTATATCATGCCATCATGTTTCTATCGACGGCATGTTTGTGATTTATGGCATGCCAACCACTTTAATAGACACATCGTATAGTTATATCATGTCATCCTATTTACATAGTCATCATATTTTGAAGTATGTCATTCTATCATGTTTAGTTAGCCATCATACATGTGAAATTGTGTCATGCTATCCTGTTTAATTAGCCATCATATATGTGAAATTATGTCCTACTATTCTGTTTGCTTAGACAACATAAATGTGAATTATTTCATGCCCTGTTTTCTTCCCTACTATCCATCGCACCTGTCTATCTTACAATGTCTGTACATTCAATTACTTTTCTTGTTTATCAGCCATTTCAATTGGAGGGAGTGATGGCAGTATCTGTGGGAGTAAAAACACGGTCTTCAGAAAAGATCGTGCTACCTGTCGATGCAGATAGAACCACGGTTGTACTTGCCCAAGAATAAGCCCCACCACACATAACCCACACTCATGCAGATTGTACCCCTACCCAGTTGGACAGAGAACCAGCTACACCCCTTCTAACCCCAACCCCAGCAGATAGACACCCAGTTCCCGTTGACACAACACCGTCTCCACCACAGAGCACCCAAACACGAGCAGTTAGTAAGGAAACTGCAGTGCCCAAATCACGAGGACCACCACTCCGAACCCGAAGTCAATGCTTAAAGCAGAAGAAGAATTGTTCTCAGGTCAAGTTCCGTAGCTATGGTTCATACTACTTTGCTCTTGCATCACTGTATTTACTGATACCAACCAATTTCAAATTTGAAGGATGCAATTGAAACTCCAATGGCGCAACAGGTATGTTTTAAACCTGTTTCTTCAACGTGTTTGGCTGTTTGCTGTTGTAACTTGCTCCATGTTGATTTCAGTTTCAATTGAATAAACAGTTATGTTCTCACGCCATGCACACTACAAGTGTTGTTATTGTTGTGTAGTTTCCCACACTTATATTCTGTCTATGCTGCTTTGTCTTAAATAGATATGATTCAAATTGTATCTATCTTGATTTAGCAACATAAACTAGAATGATATAGACCATACAGTGACCATACTACATAGATATATGTTTGTTTCATGTTGTTATCATGTCCACCTTACTACTGAACTGGTTTACCAAAATGAGTTTCATATACTACATTGTAAACCTGAGATGTGTTTGTTTGTTTCCCTTTTAGAACGCGGATAAAATATTCGAGAAGAGTACCCTGTTATGCAATGGTAAAGGAAGTAATGCAGATAAGGTTCAAGATAGTGAGACATCCCTGTTGGTCTCCAAGAAACCTGATAAAAACTATATTGAGGACACTAAGACAACCACAAAGTCTGGTCTTGATGTAGTGTTCGAGTTACTGGCTACCACTACTGGCACCAGCTCTTCGAACTCGTTGCCTGAATCAGTTCGGCTTCTTGAGTCTCAATTTCAAGTTGAAAGACATCAATCAGATGTTATGTGACAGGAAGCCGAAGGACTGAAGAAGTCCCTGCAGAATTCAGATGCATACTTTCTGGTGCAACAGCAGGCGCTGGAGGACTTAAGCGCCAAACAAGAGAAAGTTAATAAGCTTGCTAAGCATCTTGCCAGCATTATGGGTACCCAGGATATTGTTTCTTGAGCTCTTCTGAAGTGGTTTCAGTTCTGGACTTGTTTTGCTGTGGCGTTTATATGCTATTGTGTTCCCTATATTTGCACTGGTGGCGAACTTTGATGCCCAGTGGATGTAATATGTGTAATAGCCGTGATAGCCTAGTGTAAGTTGCTTGCTTATTTATTTCCTTGTTGTCTTGTTTATTTGTTTGCTTGTAGTCAGTGCAGTTCTTTTTCTGCGGTTTGCTAGTGGCTGCAACAACCTATTTTTTAAAACTAGGCCACAATAACCATGGGCTAATATTTACTGTAGTGACACTACACCTACGGGCCGTAGAAACAGTGGGCCTTCTATGGGCCGTATAAACAGTGGGCCTTCCACGGGCCGTAGAAACAATGGGCCTTCTACGGGACGCAGATACAATGGGCCTTCTATGGGCCGTATCACCAATGGGACTTATACGGGTAGTATGATCGATTGGCCAAACATGGGCCAATAACAGGCCGCATTATGACCATAAATGGGCTAGAGTTGGAATCGTCCGTTCATGAGCCGACCATAACGGGCCATCGTTAATAGGCCATATTTCATGACACTATGAAAACGGCCCAACGTGTTAACGGACCACAAACGGGCCGACTGTAACCACGGGCTGAATTTGGCTCATAAGCAGAAAATGACAGTAACAGGCCGTAAGTAAACGAATGCTGGAAATGAGCCCAAGAATAAATGGGCTCTGAGAAGGCCGAAAGATAACATGGGCTGGAAACGGCCCAACGGAATAACGGGCCCTTAATGGGTATAAAGTGATACACTGTTCATTACGGGCCAGTTTCACCATGGGCCGTTAATGGGTGTAAAGTAATACATTGTTCATTACGGGCCAGTTTCACCACGGGTCGTTAATAGGCCAAGAGTTACATAGGGCCTCATATGGGCCGAAAGACGTCATGGGCCATACATGGGCCAGAAGTGAAAACGGGCTGGAATCATATTTGGTGGCCCAGATGACGCTACTGGGCCTAATTCAGATAGGGCGTAACGGGCCTTGGGTTAGCGGGTTGTAAATGGGCTATATGCAAACAGGCCGTTAACAGGCTTTACATGGGCCGGCCCGCCACCTTTTGACCAAGTCAAATGGGCCGGCCTTTTCACAGGAATGGGCCTCTGTTGGGTCGTGCCACGTGTCAACGTATCATAGGCGCCTTCTGTCCAATGAGTGGATGACATATGTCCCAACGGTGAGCCGACACGTGTTTCCTCCAGCCAATGATGATTTTACACGTGGAAAATCCCCATTGGTCGGGGCTGTTAACGGGTTATCGGATCCAAAACCCGGCCCGATAGCTTAACGGTGTCCCGTTCTGGTGGATGCCACGTGTCGGTCACCCATGAGGAAAGCACTTCTGTGACGCACGATTTATCGTCATGGAAGTGGACACTTCCGTGATGATAATTTTGGTAATGTCATGGAACACTTCTACGACAGCACAGGTATGACTATCTTGATTCTATCATAAATTTGTCATGGATGTACATGCATGACAAAAAACGCGACCTACTGTGCCGAACATGTATCATCACGGAAGTGTATTTTTTTTGTAGTGACAATACGTGCCTTGCTGTCCCTACTAGGAAAGGACACCGTAAGATTGAACCAAAAGCTAAGAACTTCTCCCATTGCAAGAAAAACCAAAGTAAACTGATAATTCGAAGAGAATTGCAAAGATATCAAATCATGCATATAAGAATTCAGAGAAGACTCAAATAATATTCATAGATAATCTGATCAAAAATCCACAATTCATCGAATCTCAGCATACACACAACAAACGAATATAGATCTCCAAGAACATCAAGGATAACATGGTATTGAGAATCAAAGAGAGAGAAGAAGCCATCTAGCTACTAGCTATCGACCCGTAGGTCTGTGGTAAACTACTCACGCTTCATCGGAGAGGCAATGGTGTTGATGTAGAAGCCCTCCGTGATCGAATCCCCCTCCGGCAGGACGCAGAAAAGGTCCCTAGATGGGATCTCACGGGTACAAAAGGTTTCGGCGGTGGAAAACTGGTTTCGTGGCTCCCCTGGATGTTTTCAGGGTCTAAGAGTATATATAGGCAAAGGAACTAGGTCAGCAGACCCACGAGGGGCCCACGAGGCAGGAGGGCGCGTCACACCCCCTGGGCGTGCCCTCCACCCTCATGGACGCCTTGTTGCGTCTCCGACTTCATCTCCAAGTCTCCTGGTTTGCTTCTGGTCCAAGAAAGATCACCGCGAAAGTTTCATTCCGTTTGGACTCCGTTTGGTATTCCTTTTCTGCGAAACTCCAAAACAGGTAAAAAACAGAAACTGGCACTGGGCTCTCGGTTAATAGTTAGTCCCAAATATAATATAAAATTGCATATTAATGCATATAAAACATCCAAAACAGATAATATAATAGCATGGAACAATCAAAAATTATAGATACGTTGGAGATGTATCAATCATCCCCAAGCTTAATTCATGCTCGCCCTCCAGTAAGTAAATGATAAAAACTGAATTTTTGATGTGGGATGCTACCTAACAAACTTATCCATGTATATTTTCTTAATTGTGGCATGAATCTTCAGATCTGAAAGATTAGAAACAGAAGTTTAATATTGACATAAAAATAGTAATACTTCAAGCATACTAACAAAGCAATCATGTCTTCTCAAAATAACATGGCCAAAGAAAGCTATCCCTACAAAATCATATAGTCTGGCTATGCTCTATCCTCATCACACAAAATATTTAAATCATGCACAACACCGATGACAAGCCAAGCAATTATTCCATACTTTTGATGTTCCCAAACTTTTTCAATCTTCACGCAATACTTGAGCGTGAACCATGGATATAGCACTAATGATGCGAAGCATCCCTCGACTACCCGCACCGACACTCCATCACCACCGCAAGCTCCGAGAGGACCACTGACAAGAGCATGTGCACGCAACATCGAGAACGAGGTCACTTCTTTCCTCTCTGAGTTTTTTTCGGTTTCATTTGAGAATGGGATTCTACCTCAAAGAGATACACTATGCGTTCTTAGGTACATTGGAGATCATCGTGAGGAAGCAAGGATGAAGGCCCAAGCACTTGCGAAACAAGAGAAGGAAGAAGAGGTTGAGAAGAACAAGGGAACGAGAAGAATGGAGCAACGGAGGGCAGGGACCACTCCGGGTGCCCGGCCACCTCCAACCGCCAAGGTCGCGGCCTCCCTGGCTGGCCCGGGTGCCTGGCCATCTCCCTGCCGGGTGCCCGCCCCCCTAGCGCGGTGCCCCTGTGTGGCCCGGGTGCCCGGCCTCTGGACACCGGGTGCTCAGCCCCTCCCTCGACCGTGCCCAGCCCCCCGGGTGCCCGGCCTCTGGACACCGGGTTCTCGGCCCCTCCCTCGACCGTGCCCAGCCCCCCGGGTGCCCGGCCTCTGGACACCGGGTTCTCGGCCCCTCCCTCGACCGTGCCCAGCCCCCCGGGTGCCCGGGCCTTGGCCAACCAGGTGCCCGGCCTCTGCCCCTCCAACCGCTGGGTGCAGCCGCGGGTGCCCGGCCGGCCTCCAGCGTACCCCCGGGTGCCCGGGCTTTGGGCCCAGGGTGCCCGGTCCCTCCATCTCTGGGTCCCTGGACGGTGCGGGTGCCCGGCCTCTTTACCCCAGTTGCCTGCACCACACCGAGAGCCTGCGTGACTCCTTGGGGCTGTGCCCTTGTATTTCCCCTCCTCTCTTATTTCGTCCCTAAACTATATAAGGGCATCTCCTAGCTCATTTGTAGGGTTAGAAAAGTATTGGAGAAAACATTGTGAGCTTTGCTCCTTGTATCCCCTCCTCTTTGGAGATCAAGCCCCCACCTAGGGAAGAATCCTTTGGATTGTCAAGGCCTCCTCTTGGAAAAGATCATCATCAAGACCTCACCTAGTGGGAAGAACTTAGCTAGTGCTATTTTCCTTGAATTGTTCATGTAATCTTGTGGATCTCATGTATGCTACTCTAGTGGATGTGACATTTGGGTTTGTTTGAGTGTCTTGTTCCTTGTGCTCTTGAGTGTTCTTCCTCCTTTTCCCCCTCCAAGTGTGAAAAGATCCCCTCTAGGGTTTGACCCTACAACAACTAAGGTGGAATAAAATATGGTGGTTGTGGAGAAGACAGAAAGGAGAAGATAGTCTCACATCAACTAGGCGTATCAACGGGCTATGGAGATGCCCATCAATAGATATCAATGTGAGTGAGTAGGGATTGCCATGCAACGGATGCACTAGAGCTATAAGTGTATGAAAGCTCAAAAAGAAACTAAGTGGGTGTGCATTGAACTCGCTTGCTCACGAAGACCTAGGGCAATTTTGAGGAAGCCCATCATTGGAATATACAAGCCAAGTTATATAATGAAAAATTCCCACTAGTATATGAAAGTGACAAAATAGGAGACTCTCTATCATGAAGATCATGGTGCTACTTTGAAGCACAAGTGTGGAAAAAGGATAGTAACATTGCCCCTTCTCTCTTTTTCTCTCATTTTTTGGGCCTTTCTCTCTTTTTTATGGCCTCCTTTTTTCGTCCGGAGTCTCAGCCCGACTTGTGGGGGAATCATAGCCTCCATCATCCTGTCCTCTTCAAGGGAAAAACCAACGCAAGCTCAAGAGGTGGCAGGAAGGATTGCTGGCGTCGTTGCCAGGGAGATCTACGTCAAGTCAAGCCATACCAAGTACCCATCATAAAGTCTCCTCTCTTGCATTACATTATTCACCATTCGCCTCTCGTTTTCCTCTACCCACCTCTAAAATGATTTTCGAAAATATTTGCCTTTTCGTCGCCCCACTTCCATTCGTATTTTTTGGCTTGCTTCTTGTGTGCTCTTTTGTTAGATTGGTTTGTTGCCACTATGTCTGTAATTGGGGAGGTTATTGTTGAAAAGGATAGTGGTAACAATGGGGGGAACTTTGATGCTTTTGATAATATAATCCTCATGAAGAACCTACTATTTTGCACACTAAAAAGTTCCACATTGGTAGTGGCAAATTATTGGAGAAGGGGTTATTCAAGATTTCTTTACTTGTGTTGGTGCTTTACCCACTATGGGTGGGTCTATTCTCCATAAAACTAGTACTCTTGTGGATGACATATCTTTGCTCGTAGTTGAACTTGAAAGACAATTTATTCACATGCATCCTTCCATACAAAGAATTTTTCTAGAGTTTTCTAATATTGAGCATTCTTCTGTTAAGCGCCCAACTACCATCTTTCTAGCACATGAGTCCAGATTTATAATAAAAGAGGCTAATGAAGTTTTTGCGCATCATAGGGTGGACGCTGGTAGTCCTCCCATAGAAGCAATTCTCTTCAACCAAGAAGACATAATGCGTTTACGATCCTTAGATCATGTTGCTTATAATGAAAATTTAAGAAAGAGGGTTCCTACCAATGTTCTAGTTGATAGGATTTCTGAACTTAACGATGATTTTGCTATTCAGAACAACGGATTGGGTTTCTCTCTTGAACAAAAGCTCATGACTTTTTGCCAAAAGAATGCTTATAATGATGAGTTGGTTGTACAATATGAAGGGCCAAAGGAGGAACCAATTCCTCCCGAGCTTGATCTTGGGGATGTTGTCCCATTAAATTTAGCCCTTTTGATTAATTTTGCTTACCACAAAGGAAACTTGCGGCTGAATGTAGAGAGTATGATATGGGTTTTCGAGATTTGCCCTATCATTATTATGGCAATACCTAGATCTATTCGCGTTTTTATGCCTAGCTAAGGGCGTTAAATAATAGCGCTTGTTAGGAGGCAACCCAATTTTATTTTTGTTCTTTGCTTTTGTTTCCTGTTTAGTAATAAATAATTCATCTAGACTCTAGTTAGATGTGGTTTTATGTTTTAGTTAGTGTTTGTGCCAAGCTGAACCTTTAGGATAGCTTACGGTGATAGTTGAGTTGATCCTGCTGAAAATCAGAAACTTTTGCGCTTAGTAAATTAGTTCTGATAATTCACAAAAACGTGCTTTTGATCTGATTATTTTTGCTCTAGATTGGTACACAAATTTCTCAGGTTTTCCTAATTTGTCTTATTTTTTATATCTTTTTAGAAATCCTTCCTGCTACCTCTTGAGCTTGCGTTGGTTTTTCACTTGAAGAGGAAAGGGTGATGCAGCAAAGTAGAGTAAGTATTTCCCTCAGTTTGAGAACCAAGGTATCAATCCAGTAGAATACAACGCACAAGTCACCGAATACCTACACAAACAATCAACAACTTGCACCCAACGCGATAAAGGGGTTGTCAATCCCTTCACGGTTATTTGCAAAAGTGAGATTTGATAGAGATAGATAAATGGTAAAGTAAATATTTTTGGTATTTTTGGTTTATGGATTGGAAAGTAAAGATTGCAAACTAAAGGAACGGCAACAGAAATTGGCAAGTTGATGGGACAATAATATGATATAAAATAGACCCGGGGGCCATAGGTTTCACTAGTGGCTTCTTTCAAGATAGCAAATATTATAGTGGGTGAACAAATTACTGCCGAGCAATTGATAGAAGAGCGCAAAGTAATGACGATATCTAAGGCAATGATCATGAACATAGGCATCACGTCCGTGTCAAGTAGACCAAAATGATTTTGCATCTACTACTATTACTCCACACATCGACCGCTATCCAGCATGCATCTAGAGTATTAAGTTCATAAAGAACGGAGTAACGCATTAAGTAAGATGACATGATGTAGAGGAATTAACTCAATATGATGAAAACTCCATCTTTTCTATCCTCGATGTCAACAATACAATACGTACCTTGCTGCCCCTACTGTCACTGGGAAAGGACACCGAAAGATTGAACCCAAAGCTAAGCACATCTCCCATTGCAAGAAAAACCAATCTAGTAGGCCAAACTAAACCTTTATTTCGAAGAGACTTGCAAAGATATCAAATCATGCATATAAGAATTCAGAGAAGACTCAAATAATATTCATAGATAATCTGATCATAAATCCACAATTCATCGGATCTTGGCAAACACATCGCAAAAGAATATTACATCAAATAGATCTCCAAGAACATCAAGGAGAACATGGTATTGAGAATCAAAGAGAGAGAAGAAGCCATCTAGCTACTAGATATGGACCCGTAGGTCCATGGTAAACTACTCACGCTTCATCAAAGAGGCAATACTGTTGATGTAGAAGCCCTCCGTGATCGAATCCCCCTCTGGCAGGATGCCAAAAAAGGTCCCTGGATGGGATCTCATGGGTACAGAAGGTTGCGGCGGTGGAAAAGTGGTTTCCTGGCTCCCCTGGATGTTTTCAGGGTATAAGAGTATATATAGGCAAAGGAACTAGATTAGGAGACCCACATGGGGCCCATGAGGCAGGGGCGCGCCCTAACCCCCTGAGTGCGCCCTCCACCCTCGTGCACGCCTTGTTGCGTCTTTGACTTCATCTCCAAGTCTCCTGGTTTGCTTCTGGTCCAAGAAAGATCACTGTGAAAGTTTCATTCCGGTTGGACTCCGCTTGGTATTACTTTTCTGCGAAACTCTAAAACAGGTAAAAACAGAAACTGACACTAGGCTCTCGGTTAGTCCCAAAAATAATATAAAATTGCATATTAATGCATATAAAACATCCAAAATAGATAGTATAATAGCATGGAACAATCAAAAATTATAGATACATTGTAGACGTATGACACGACGAAGCGGCGTCGGCAGCGGAGGCGACGATGGTGACTCGATGGTGGCTTAGGGAGAGCCCCGGCGAGGCAGCGATTTGACGATGGCTTGGAATTAGGGTGAGGCCGCTCGGCCGTGGCGGCAGCGACGCGGTAGAGGCGGAGGTGGCTCGAGGTCATGGTCTATGCAGCGGGTCGAGGAAACGTTCTGTGCGAGCGGGTTGACGTGGCTCAGTCTTGTACCGCAGCAGGACAAATGGCTCTCAGCGACAACTCCATGAATGTGAATTTGTTTGGTGATTGAGGCCGGCTGGCAATTTGATGAGGCCGGCTTGTTTAATCATGATATGCTGAAATCTTCTACTGACACTTCTTTGTGTTCCGTGCATCAAAACAATTGACTAATTCCAATTCCCTCCAGCATTGCCCCGTCACCGCGGTTGCTTTGTTTAACAAGCAAACTGACCAGGATCCTGGTGACTTATTAAAGTAGATGTTTGTCTTTGTCTTGCATGGCAGCCACTACAAAAAATACCAATCTGTCTTTGGATTCGACAAATCGTTGGGTTATGTTTGTCTGTCGCATCGTAACCCTAAATTTATCATGGACTAAAAAACTTGCACTACCAGCTTCAAAGTTAACCATGATTTTTGATCGCCAAATAAATAAATCTAACAGCTATTGCTCAAAGTTGTCCCATGTCGGGTTATCTTGCATAATTGTTCTACATTGGCTCTTCTCCATCCTTTCAATTGCAAACTTCTCGATCCTTGAATAGCTCCCTTCAAGAACTCAACACCACCGTGCGCGGCCCCATGGTGGGCACCAACTGTCATGGTTTTCTCACGGCAGATGTCCTAGTGTGAGGACTTGTCATGAGGCCATCGCAACTAGGTAGTAGCTTGAACGGGGTTGGTCAGAATTGAGAGATGGGAGGTTTTACCCAGGTTCGGCCCCTCAAGGTGGAGGTAAAAGCCTACATCTTGCTTCATTGATATTGATCATGGTGATGCTCACGATTACAAGGGCGAGGTTTCACTACCTCTATCTCGAGAGCTATCGACTTGTCTGTCTTAACTTGTCCCTCTTGGGGTGCCCTGCCCCTCCTTATATAAGTTGAAGGGGCGGCTTACATGACTAGTCCTAGTAGGATTAGGATTACTCTATTACAAGTGGAGTCCTAGTCTTGCTTCCCTTGTAAGGGAAATATTCATTATGCCTTTCCTCTTAAGCCGGCCCACCATAACATGAGTCGGCCTTCCCACGAGCCGCCTTCTAGGCTGTTGGGTCTTGTCAATCGTCTGACCCGCCCGCCGGGTCACTAATGAGTCGCTGAGCTTCGGGTAGGTCACAAGTGAGTCGCCAACTACCAGTCGGGTCACTGGTGAGTCACCATGCTCTGGCGGGTCATACTTCAGGCCAGGTCATATCTCAGGGTATATCCCCGACAGTGACCAAGTAGAAGCAAATAGATATGAGACGTGAGTGGGTGGGTAATACATATACAACGTGGTTCGTACATTATGGAGAACTTGCCTACACAAATTTTAAAATCCTATTCTCGCAAGGTGATTCAAAATGATCTTGTCTTTGTAAACCCCTAGTCCACATAGTCACGTGGCAAGTTCGAATGTGAGGTGGAACTTGTGATCATTAATGGAATAGAACAAGATTCATGCTCAATATTATTCAAGTCACATGGAAAATGTAACAGTTTGTTCATTTAAAACCTCTCCTGCTGAATCGTGCATCACATTGTGGTGGCTCAAACCTATTCATAAGCATATGTCAAACCAAACATTTGCAATTCGTTGAGAGGCTTTTTTACCTCGCCAATAGGGCCACAATTATACAATTTTACAAGGTGTACATTTTTTTGACAAACAATTTTAATCGATTATTTTTTCAGTGGAAAACGGATATAAAACCCGAATGGTTGTCACGTCTATTTGGTACAACAACTTGAATACTTACGACCAGCCCCAAATTGTCTTTCCCGGCATGACTATAAATATATTGTCTTTCCCTCCTAATTTTTGCTCCCACCAGTGTTTTCATTCCCTCCATAAATTTCGAATGACATGCTCAATTTTCAACACCTCCTCCTATGCGATGGATGGGACACTCCATAGCGAGGAAGTCCACAAATCGCTGCCGTCTATCGCAAAACCTTATCATAAGCAACCAGGTGAGAAGTTTATCTCCCGCCATCCAACCCCACAGCCCTATCTATATTTGTGGCACCCATCAAGATTTATACATGTGCTTCATTTTGGCCTCTTGATGTACTTGCACCTTTTGATTCTTGTACATCAACTCAATTTTGTTCTATGTATTACAGTTCGTACTACGGTTCATTCAATCTAGGGATCTAGTTCACTTCACATGGTCTTATTAGGCAGATCCTGATTATTTGTTGATACTTCTCTATTGTATGTTTAATTCATATTTGAAACATAAGTAATTGCATCAATGATGAACATGGACGTGAATAATTCTTCTTTGATTCTCAACTCCTAGCAGCAAATCAACAAAAGTATACAAGCAGGTACTGGCGGAAACAATGAAAAACAATGTTGCTCGAATATCTACATGCATGAAGAAACACTGTGTTGGTACCATTGGTCCACCAGATTTCGCTTTTATACCACATTCTTTTGTGCATGCTTGCACGCAAACAGATGATGATTCAGAAAACAATTCAGAGGAGGAAGGTGATGTCTACGATGTTCATATGCATGAATATGTACCCTCATCTTTAGTTACAAAAAGAATAAATGGACCCCGGCTATTTACAAGGTAAACTTCCCTTGCTTATTTGTCATGCATCTGTATTATGCAATTTTCCTATAACACATTCATTAAACCATGCATTGCATGTGTTCTAACTTTCATGGGTACATGGTTTATTCAGGGATAGCTCGGAATTGACCAGAAGGATGCATTTGCAGAAGATTTTTGCCAAAAAAGGCTCAACAACGTAAATATAATTAACTCCATGGCCAAATGTTCTAAAAGGATCAGAAACCATAGATAATACGTTGGCTTCCTCTTGAGATTTCAGATTTATGCAGTCTCTGTCGTACTAAGTTTTTGCTTCATGTTGTAGCAATTTTCTGACAAGGGAAAAGCAAACATACATGTTGTGGTGGTAAGCAGTACAGCTGACGGTTCAAAATATGATACCCCTCATAGCTCTACGGTAAGAATTTAAATAATTTATTGAAATCATGTATATTTTTATTATTAGATGATATGCAGTACTGATGCGGGTGTCCTTATTCCATAAGGCAAAAAACAACAAGAAGAGAGCATCTAGTTCAGTTTTTCGGAAACTTCCAAAACATCGAGAAGGATTCCACTATGAAACCGGTTGCAATAGAAGCACCCATAAGTAATTTATAATGTTTTGGCTTCAAAATTATTGGGTGAGACATCATAGTGGAATGTAATAACAGTGCACGAACAATGCTTTCAATCATGATGCAGACCACAAAAGAGGGCATGTTTACAAGAATTTCTGCCGTAAGTACCCGACGTGCAGATTATTAAGGAAAAAAGATCCTCCGCCATGATACTTTTAAGATTTGGCATCTCATCACATAATTCATCCTCTGAACAATGCATAGCTAGAAGCAAAGATTACATCACAAGCTACAGACACAAAAATAGGTAAATGCCACATATGCAGAAAATCTGAATGTCCTAGTTAGTGCATAGAGGCATGAAATCAATCTCAAAAGGAAACAACAACTGGAAATAGAAATTATCAAGGCGGACCAGGAGAGAAAAACCAGAGGCTTTCAAAAAAAAGCAACAACAAATGGAGGGAATGCTTAGTCATCTCTTAAGAAAGTACTTGCAGTCCTCGTAGGATAGTGTCTCACAACCCATCAATCACTTATGGTGCACTACTGTTCATCATGATGCTTTCTCCAATTTCTTATTTCTAATGCTTGATAATATGTCATTTGGATGCTCATTTTAATATGCAGATCACTAGTGTGAGAAATGTCAAGTCCCATTGTTATTATAATAAAAGTTGTGATGGCATTCTTAAATTTCAATTTTCTCTAATTCAAATTCAAATTGGCCTACAAAATCAACCGTGCACATTTTGATGTTATAATAAAACTTGTGACGATACTGGTGATGGAAATTGTAATCATCACCATAGTCGTGTCCTCACTTGTAAGCAGCCACATCAGCACCATCCAGACCCACACGTAAGCAGCCACATTAGCACCATCTGGTCCCACATGTAAGTAGCCATGTTAGCATCTTCTTGGCCCAGATGTCAACATCATTAACCGGTCAAATCTAACGCTGAGTTATTATTGGCGGGACCGTCGGTGATAAAACCCACGGCAGACCCACATGGAAGAAGCCACGCCAGCAAATGCTGGCCCACATGTCTGAATATTTGACTGGTCAACCCCTTGAACTGATCACCGGTGACGGATTATCGCCATGAAAAAGATATTAGGCGATGGATTGGGCTATCATAGGTGACAATTTGGGCCGACATCGAAAACGGCCATTGGTAACATTATTTGATTCATCACATAAAAGGCAACCTTGTGTGACAAAAAAAGTGGTACCATCAAAAATTCATTCTATGACGGCACTTCGATGAAGGTGGGGGTGACGGACGGAAAATGTCACCGACATATTTTCCATAACGAAAAAGGGTTATACGTGACACAAGTGAAACATCACAAAATATAGCAAATTTTGTAGTGTAATTGTCAACTCAAAGCAAAGCGAGGGCAGAAATAAATTGTGATTGAGTAGTGGAAGAAACTTTGAAGCAAACAACATAAAATTAAACAAAGAACAATTATCAGAGTGACTAATGGAACCACATAGGAGTAAGGCATTCTCGGGGAGTCTGGAATCCCCATTGGTATGTTTCTAGTTCATCTATGCACGGGCATAGTATGGGATGGATACTTGAGCCACTATTGAGGATTATGCTGGGTGAAGCTGGGAACAGAACATGTTCTACTCGAAGTATACTTCATGCCACACACGCCACTATCATAGCCTCCCCATTAGGGTTATGGCTCATGATAATTAAGGGTTACCCTATGGATGCAGCCTCTCTAACGGTTCGCATTAATTCCCCAGTCAATTGCAAAGTGTAGGGGCAAAGGCTTTTACTGTCACCTCGAATTACCTTCACGTCCTAGCCCTTTACAACGACACTGATATACTTTGTGGCCATAAGGCACAAATACTGGGTGGGGCCCCTTCACAACATTCACGAAGTTATTAAAATAAGCATTCAACAGAGAATGTCATATCCACAAGATCCTACACATACCAAGGTTTCATTCATATCCCTGAGAACTAGGGGTATACTCACACATAGGGGCAACAAACATCATAGCAATGGACATGGCATACATGGATGGATGATTCAAATAACAAACAAGATGATCCACTAGGGTTCCTGGGGTTACACTGATAAGGATGTGGATGATGAAGATGATGATGGTAGTGACGCCAATGATGATGATGATGACAATGATGACAGTGGCGATGATGCTGTAGCCGCCCCGTTGATGCTGAGTAGGATGAAATTATTCCCCTTGCCAATCCCTCCTCTGGATGATCTCCATAGACTAGGGTTCTTGTTGGTGCAATAGTTTGCCTCCTTATGTTTTGAAGATTGTTGACATAAACAGTAAGGGACCAATGTGTTTGCTAGTGCGCAAAGAGTAACAGGTCCCTAAAGCCATGAGGATTTTGGTACAAACTCCGGAGATAATCTCCTGCGTGGTTGGAGTATTATTATCGAAGATTATGTTGTTGAGAGTGACCCCCAAAAAAATTCTGACGCAAAACAATTGGTTTGGTGCCGTCCGAAGACATTGACTGCGGCCGGGAAGTTGAAGATGAAGTGAAGACATAGCATATGTTTTGTTGTTACTCTTTCTCTTTACTAAGTCATAGGACCACCGTACTATTAAGAGGGGTATAGTGTTCGAAACTTTGATTCTCTCATGCTAAACCCAATAATATGTGAGTTGAGAGAGAAATCTCTTTCTGTTCCAAGAAAACACTCGCAAGTAAGAGACTGTGATCTTCTTCGCTGCGAGAGATTTTTCTCTAACTGAAAACTTAGCACTACTTGTTCCTCAAGTAATGTTACCATTGCTTTGAATATATGTCTGTTGAGAACGTGTCAGTTGGCCATTGGTTGGACCGCGTGTCCAAAATGGTCATTTCCCATCTGTGAAGGATATGGCACCCTGCACCAGCTTTGTCTGGTGGTAGCTCCATTTGATTCAGAGAATTTAGTTGAGCAACCCTCTCTCTAGAGTGATTTGTGTTTTAAATCCACCGAGAGAAAAACCCCATAGCCAAAAAATTAGATAGTAGTTTAGCATCACTTGAATCTAAGTCCAGTACGCTCCACCTATTACTCCTGAGAGCTATGAACTTTCTAGACGGTTATGTGTGAATCTCTTCGGAGGCCAATAGTAATTATGGTCCTCGAAGAAGAAGTATGTAAAGGTTCGGAGATCACCTCAAGCATCTACCACGAGTAATCTACATTGGTTGACAAGCCAATTGTCGAGAACAATACGTCGAGGAGAGTTTATCTTCCGTGTTAAGTCACAACCCCTCCAATCAGACGTAGTCCTTTTGCAAAAGGGCGAACTGGTCTACCAAATACCGTGTCGCCATCAAGCTTCACTTGTTATGTCTTCAATGAGCTACAAGTCGCACCTCAATATCCATATCTTCGATGGGACAGAGTACCCTTTTTGGAAAGATAAGATGAAGATACGTCTCCGAGCAATTGATGACGAGTTGTGGAATGTGGTGCGGCATGGGTTCACAGTTGAAGTTCCTCAAGTTCCTACTAACTACGAGAAGAAACTCATTCAGATGGATGCTCAGGCCAAAGATGAAATTGGTGGTCATCTCTCTCATGGTCAGTTTCTTTGCTATCACCAGTGTGAAACTACAAAGGAATTATGGGATATTCTGGACAAGATCGATGAAGGTGTTTCAACTCAGAAAGAAGCTCACATTAACACTCTTTGTGCGAAGTTCAGCTAATTCAAGAGAATTGGCAATGAAAGCCATCAGCAAACACGCGATCGTCTAAGTGACATTATGAACGAGCTGCAAGATCTCGGCACCAAAGACAGCCCCAACCGTGAGGTTGTGTAGAATTTGCTCCAATCCCTTGATAGTTCCTTCGACGCCTTTGTCCTAATGATTCATGAACGAGCTGATTTCAAAATTCTTGACTCTACTAATATCAAGGAAAGGCTGAACACCCATGAGGAACAGCAAGAAGAGAAGAGAGATCTCTATTGTTCTAGTCACCGAAAGAGTCATGCTCTCGAGGTTGTGGTTTATTGTTCCTCAGAAGAAAACGCTGAAGAAGATTTTGATGAACCGGAAAGAACCGGCAAAGATCCTGCGTTGTTCACCAAAAGGTTCCAGCACTTCCAAAAGAAGAATCAAATTCAGATAAAAGGATCTAGCAACTCTGGGAGTTCAAAGTCTTTGTCAAAGCCTATTGGAGATTACACCTATTTCAAGTGCAAGAAACCAGGACATTTCATCTCGGACTGTCCTCCCTAGGAAGCTGAGATCCGCGCCAGTGGAAGATTTTACTCAGGAAACAGCAAGCATGGAAAAGGGAAGAGCAAGAACTACGATTCACATGATGAGAAGAAATCAAAGAAGTTCTAAAATAAGAAGGACATCTCCTTCTCCAAGTCCTTGTCAAGATCTTATTCAAGGAATCCCTCCAAGTCTTTGTCCAACTGCAAGAACACCTCTCCCAAGGCGAAGGCGAACATCATCAAGGAGATGGGCTGTGATGAATAGTAGGCATCCCACTCCGAAGAAGTTGTTGAATCTTATGATGGTTCGGACTCAGGCATGGCCGACATAGCATGTCCATCAGCCCCTGCATCAAACTTCTTCGAGAACTGCTTCATGGCCAAAGCTTCAAAAGAAAAGTTACCCTCCAAACATCACAAGGTTTACACCAGTGATCAATTTTCTTCTGATGAGGATGACCATGCTAAGCTGATAAAAATTGCCAAGAAGCAAAAAAACTCTGTCGAGAAAATTGAGAAAACTCTCAAGAAATCTGGAGGGTTGTTGATTGAGGATATGGAGAAAAACTAGTCGTTGACTAAGGAGCACTCTGCTATCAAGTGTCAGATGGAAGAACTGATTAATCGTCATGATTTTCTCTTGGTCTACAATGAGAGATTGACTTTTGATTACCTAACAAGGAAACAGGAACTCGAGATGCTGAGAGAGGGTCATGATGGTTTAATTAGAGAAAATTCTCTTCTCACCCAACAACTCAAGGAGAAAACTGAAGTGTTCATACCACCTTGCTTAAAGTGGCTTGAACGCAGCAATTTTGAATCAAATGTTGAATCCTCTTTGAATGCTAACCCCTTGGTCAAGGAAAATGGATATGTGCCTGATACATCTCCCATGTATCTATAATTTTTTATTGTTCCATGCTATTATTTTATCTATCTTGGATGTTTTATATGCATTTATATGCTACTTTATATCATTTTTCAGGAATAACCTATTAATCTAGTGCCCAGTGCCAGTTGCTATTTTTTTCCTTGTTTTTGTCTTTTACAGAAAATCAATACCAAATGGAGTCCAAACAGAATAAAACTTTACAATGATTTTTCTTGGACCACAAGACACAGAGGCCAGAGAAGCCACAGAGGGCCACAAGCCATGAGAGCGCGCCCTAGGGGATGCCCCCCAGGCTTGTGGGCCCCTCGAGACTCCCCTAACCCAAATCCTTGCTCCACAAATACCCAAATATTCCCCCTACACCAGAGGGCACACCAAAATAGTTTTTCGCTGCTGCAAGCCTCTGACCTCGTGAGATCCCATCTTGGGGCCTTTTCCGGTACTCCACCGGAGGGGGATTAGATCACGGAGGGCCTCTACACCGACCTTGCTGTCCTTCCTATGATGTGTGAGTAGTTTGCCACGGACCTACGGGTCCATAGCTAGTAGCTAGATGGCTTCTTCTCTCTCTTTGATCTTCAATACAATGTTCTTCTTGATGTTCTTGGAGATCTATTCGATGTAATCTTCTTTTGCGATGCGTTTGTTGAGATCTGATTAATTATGGATTTATGATCAGATTATCTATGAATATTATTTGAGTCTTTCCCCAAAACTTTTATGTATAATTAAGATAGCTTTGTATTTCTCTTTGATCTATCGATCTAGTTTGGCCAAGTAGATTGTTTTTTCTTGCAGTGGGAGAGGTGCTTTGTGATCGGTTTAATCTTGCGGTGTCCTCATCCAGTGACAGTAATGGTAGCGACGCACGTATTTGTACTGTTGTCGTGAAGGATAAAAAGATGGGGGGTTTACCATATTGATTAGATCTATCCCTCTACATCATGTCATCTTGATTAAAGAGTTACTCTGTTCTTGTGAACTTAATACTCTAGATGCAGGCAGGAGTTGGTCAATGTGTGGAGTAATGGTAGTAGAGCAGGCAGGAGTCGGTCTACTTTTCATGAATGGTATGCCTATATTCATGATCATTGTCTTGGGTATCGTCATAATTATGCGCTTTTCTATCAATTGCTCAACAGTAATTTGTTTACCCACCATATGATTTCTTCAAGAAAGAAGCCTCTAGTGAAACATATGGCCCCCGGGTCTATTTTCCATCATATATTTTCATATCTATAAAACCAAAAATAGAAAAATACCTCGCTGAGTTTTATTTACTTTTATTTGTTTTGTACCTATCTCTATCAGATCTCACTTTTTCTCGTGACCATGAAGGGATTGACAACCCCTTTTTCACGTTGTGTGCAAGTGTTTGTTAGTTTGTGCAGGTGCATATATTGGGGACTTGCTTGTGCTCCTACTGGATTGATACCTTCGTTTTTAACTGAGGGAAATACTTATCTCTACTTTGTTGCATCACCATTTCCTCTTCAAGGGAAAAATCAACGCAAGCTCAAGAAGTAGCAGTGTCTGATGAAAATGCCAGGTTGAAGGATCTTCTTTAGACAGGAATGATCAAAAGTCTCAAAGGGCATCAAAACCTTTGTGATGTCCTGAAGAAATCCATTCTTCATAAAGAAAATCCTAAAAAAGAAGGCATTGGTTTTGAAAGGAAACTAAATGAAAACGGCCCCTACTGGGAACCTAATCAATATCCTCGCACGGTGTTGGTGCCTGCCAAGAGAAAAACACTCGACCCTGCTCTACTCTCTGGATATGATTGCCCCATTACTGAATACTCATATGTTGATTCTCTGGATAACTATAAGTTACTCAAGAACCAATGTGGTGAGGTTGTTTCTCGCTATGTTGGACCCAACAGCAGAAATGGTCCCCCAAAGAGAACCATCTGGGTATCGAAGAAAACTATCGAGGCATTACCTGTTACTGTGTTACAAACCATGCAAGCTAAAATGCTTGATTCATACTCGAGAAGGCTCGACAAAATGAATATATACATACCTCCTCAAACCACTATACTCATCTTTTTGTGAAGAATTTCAATGTGTATTCCTTTAGTTATGCCCGCACCTCTTTGAGACAAAACTCTCATGGTTTTCAAAAGAAATCATATCCTACTCACTCATGTGTTTCGAAGCCACCTGCAAAGATGCGGGTCGTTAAGAAAGCCTGATTCTCTTGCAGGACTATGTCTCGAGGTGTACCAAATTGATCATGGATAGTGGGTGCACTAGTCATATGACCGGAGACAAGTTGTTGTTTGTTGATCCCAATTTAACTGCTTCATCTCAGAAACATTACTTTCAGCGACAAATGAAAGGAAAGGTAATTGGTCTAGGTAAAATTGCTATATCCAAAGACAAGAACATTGACGATGTTTTACTCGTTCAGTCTCTTGGATTCAATCATATGTCAGTTGGGAAGCTTTGGGATCTAGGCCTGCTAGTTCTGTTTTCCATCACCAAATGCATTGTGTTTATGGCCACTGACAATTCCTTCATCTTCCAGGGGAATAGAGAGGGTGATTTATATATTGTGGGTTTCTCTAAGGGTCCCTCGGCCAAAACTTGTTTGCTTGCAAAAGTAACTAAAGGTTGGTTGTGGCACCGTAGACTTGGTCATGCAGGAATGAGGAATTTGCAGATGCTTGCAAAGAAAAATCATCTCCATGGCACTCCTAATGGGAAATTCGACAAGGATCGTATTTGTGCTACGTGTGAGGACGGAAAGTTGGCCAAGAAGCACCATTCGTACAAACAGTCATGACCACGACAAGACCATTGTACATTCTTCACATGGACTTATCCACGCCTCAAAATTATGCCAGCTTCGATGGCAGTCATTATGGTCTGCTTATTGTTGACGATTTCTCTTGCTATACTTGGGTATTCTTTCTTGAAGACCACACATGCACCAAGACATCTTCAGAAGATTTGCCAAGAAATCTCAAAATGAATATGATGTGTGCACTAAGCATGTCAGAAGCGACAATGGCACCGAGTTCAAAATACTCATATCGAGGATTTTCTCGACAAAAAATGGTATCACTCATGAGTTCTGTGTTGCATACACTCCCAACAGAATGGAGTTGTTGAGTGAAAGAGTAGAACTCTTGTTGAAATGGCAAGAACAATGATAGGTGAGTACAAAACACCCATTCATTTCTGGGCTGATGCTATTACCACTGCTTGCCATGTTGTGAATCGTGTTTATCTTCACAAGTTAGGAAAACTTCATATGAGCTTATCACTGGCAATAAACCGAATGTTTCTTATTTACGTATTTTTGGTGCCCCATGTTACATTCGTGATATGAATCACAATTCTAAATTTGCACCTAAAGTGTATGAAGGTTTTCTTCTTGGTTATGGCTCATACTCACATACTTATCATGTCTATTCTATAACTCTCACCATGGGTGATGGTGTCCTGGCCTAGGGGGTACTAACTTAGTTGGCCCATAGTCCTTGGGCCGAGCTTATGGCCCACCGTACTCACAAGGAAGGACTCCGGAAGCCTTGCACTTCGACGTGATCAAGATGGGCTCTGCCGAAGACTTGACGTGTACTGCAAGGACAACATCAGCCGCTGGCATGTTTATCCCTAGTTTGATGTGTAACCTAGGTACCCCCAGCATCTATATAAGCTCGAGGTTTAGTCCATAGAGGGGACAGTCACAATTACAACCACCTAGCCCTAGGGTTAGAACACAACTTACGATTGATACGTCTCCAATGTATCTATCATTTTTTATTGTTCCATGCTATTATATTATCCATATTGGATGCTTTATATGCATTATTATGCTATTTTATATCATTTTTTGGGACTAACCTGTTAAAGTAGTGTCAAGCGCCAGTTGATGTTTTTCCTTGTTTTTATCTTTATAGAAAAGCAATACTAAACGGAGTCCAAATGGAAAGAAACTATTGAGGATTTTTCTTGGACCAGAAGACACCCAGGAACCTTCGGGACGAGGTCATAGGGGCCACCAGTTGGCAACAAGCTTGGAGGACGCGCCCTAGGGGGGCGTCCGCCAGGCTTGTGGCCCCCTGATGCTCCTCTGGCCCTAATCTTTGCTCTATAAATACCCAAATATTCCACGTATACCAGAGGGCACACCAAAAATACTTTTCTGCCACCGCAAGTTTCTGTCCTCGTGAGATTCAATCTGGACACCTATTTTGGTACTCCACCGGAGGGGGATTCTATCATGTCATCAAGGCCACAATGATTCAAATGGATGAGGTCAGAACATGAACCAGGATGCTGGTTGGGGGCCATGGGTGGAACCAGCCCAACAGCCTGATCCAGCCCCCGTGGAGGACCCAATCGCACAGTATCAGAACTCCATGATTCTCAATCCATCTATGGACTCTAATGATGATGCTGATATGGAGGAAGTGCAGCAACAGATGATTAATGTCTATCCAGTGGGACCTTTGGACCCCATCAACCTTGGAATTGTTAGAGTGTTCTATGGGCCAATGTTACCACCAGCAATGATTTGGGAACGATCTGTTTAGTCGTTACTGCCTGAGTTTTTGATCAAGAACATTCCCACCTTCCTGCCTGGGCATGTCACCTGTGCCTATCAAATTTGGATCTCCCCATTTGGAGAAACACTGGATGTCCTTGGTTCCCCCAAAGTCTGCTCTTTGTCAGCAATCGTGCTCTTCTGTTGTGCTCCAGGAGCTGCCTGATGATACCCAAAGCTTTATTTTGCAGTCATCGAATGACTCCCAGGAAGAGTTTTAGTTTACCTCTGCCACCCCCTCACCCTTGGGGAAAAGGTTGAGGCAACCACGTCGCTCCAAGCGCAATGTTATGCTGCTGGAAGAGAACCTAGACTTTTCTGTCAAAAGAGTGACTAGCGGCTGTGCTAAACGGACTGGTATGAAGCCCACTTCTGCAGTCCCTATCAAGCCAACTCCTCTCCGTAGCCCCAAGGCCAAGAAGCTCAAGATTGACACTGCTGCTAGACAGGAGCAGGAACTTCCTCTGCCACCCCCGATGCCAATAGCTACCATGCAGGCAATTGGCTCTTCGCTCGGCATTGCACAGAAGAACTATCAGTGGAGAAGCTTATGGCTCCTCCTCAACAAGCTCCCCAAGATGATGTTCCTAATCATGAGTGAGTGCTGGAGATCTTCGCTGGGACTTTGGACATGTTTGGTCCTTTGTCCTTTTGTTTCTGTTTTATTTTGTATGTCTGAATATCTGAACTTGACTGAACTTGAGGTGTACTACGATGCTGGGAGTTTTGCTGGGCTATTATGCAGCTCAATTGGCAGCTTTCTTATTATGTTAGTTATTTATGGAGACTACATCGTTTCGTAATTGGAATGTTCTATGTTGGAATGTGCGTGGTTTGAATTCTGAAGCTCATCACTGTGATATTAGAGCAAAGATTGAAGAGAGACATTGCTCCATAATTTGCCTGCAGGAAACCAAGTGTGAGCAGCTTGATATTAGAAAGATTAGGTCTTTCTGCCCTAGGCGTTTTGATCAGTTTTCTTTTTCTCCTTCTGTGGGGGCTTCTGGTGGAATTTTGGTCATTTGGAACTCCTCTATTTTTGAGGGTCAGCGCCTGCAAGTTTAGCGTTTTAGTGTGGTTGTTTCTTTCAAGTTTGTCCATAACTCTGAGAAGTGGACTTTGGTCTCGATTTATGGGCCATGTGAGGGTCAACCCAGAGATGACTTTGTTCACTGGTTGTACCACCTAACCATCCCTCAATATGAGAATTGGCTTCTCCTGGGTGATTTTAATATCATTCGATCCTTAGATAACAGTAATCTACCTAGAGGGGATATCAATGATATCTTCCTTTTTAATGAGATCATTGGGCATCTTGGCCTTCTGGAATTACCTATCAAGGGTAGAAGCTTCACGTGGTCTAATATGCAGCAAATACCACTCTTAGAGGAGCTTGACTGGTTTTTCACTACCGCGGATTGGATTACACATTACCCCAATACTGTGGTTTTTCCTCTGGCAAAAATTACCTCGGATCATGTGCCATGTGTGGTCTCAATTGACACTAAAATACCAAAGTCTAAGGTCTTAAGGTTTGAAAATTTCTGGGTGGATATGCCAGGGTTTATGGACTGTGTCAGAAAATCTTGGGAGGCTCCAATTTTCTCTGATCTCTCTGCATCTGTGGTTTTAACAAGGAAATTTAAATGACTCGGGTACGACTTGAGGGCTTGGAGTAAGAAACTTTCTTACCTCAAGAAGCTCATAATGGATTGTAGCAAGGTTATTCTCTATTTTGATCAGTTGGAGGAGTTTAGTCCACTTGTGAGATTTGAGTTTAACTTCAGGAGAATAGTTAAGTTGCATTATGAGCACCTATTGAAACTGCATTATTTACATTGGAAGCAGAGGTGCACAATTAGTTACATAAAGGTGGGAGAGGAGAACCCCAAATTCTTCCACGCCATGGCTTTTGAGCGAATGAGGAAGAACCCCATCGCTAGCCTTAAAACCTCGGGGATGGATGACCCAGTCTCTGATCATGACCAAATGGAGGGAATTCTTTGGGGCCCTTTTAAAAACAGAATGGGCCAAGCTCAGGGCATTTCAATGGGCTATGACTTTGACAGCCTAATTCAGCCCGTCACTGGCTTGGAGGAGCTGTCACAGCCCTTCTTTGATGTTGAAATGAAGAAGGTTCTGCAGGAGATGCCACCTGATCGGGCGCCGGGCCCTGATGGTTTTAATGGATTATTTGTCAAGCATTGTTGGCCAATTATTGAGATGGATTTCCTGCGGCTAATTCAGGATTTTATGAAGGGAAGTTGTCTTTGGAAAATATAAATGGCTCACTCATAACTCTCATTCCAAAGATGATATCTCCTGAGGGACCAGATGATTTTTGGCCTATATCTCTCACCAACACTTGCTTGAAATTCCTCACCAAGTTGTTGGCCAATAGGTTGCAAAGGGTGATTCTGACTTGCATTCATAAGAATCAGTATGGCTTTCTTAAGGGCAGATCAATCCAGGACTGTTTAGCTTGGGCATTTGAATACATACATCAATGAAAACAGTCCAAGAGACCTATTATCATTCTGAAACTTGACTTTGCTAAGGCTTTTGATACAGTGGAACATGAGGTTATTTTGCAGATGCTCAGGCACAAGGTTTTTGATGATAAATGGATTGGTTGGGTTAAGGAAATTATTTCCACAGGTTCTTCTTCTGTGCTGCCCAATGGCATCCCTGGCAAGCAGTTTAAGTGCAAGTGTGGAGTCAGATAGGATGATCCCCTATCACCCCTTCTTTTTGTCATTGTTGTTGATCTTTTGCAATCAGTGGTTAATCAAATGTTGTAGTGTGGCACCCTAACCCTACCAATTCCAACTCATGACCATGCTTTTCCTATAATACAATATGCTGATGATACTGTCATTTTTCTGACAGACAGAGAGGAGGAGTTGGTTGCTCTTAAGAATATGTTGATTACCTTTCAGCAATCTACTGGTCTTAAGGTTAATTTTGCAAAGTCTTCCATGATCCCCTTAAATATTGATGATGGGGAGGCAATCAGGTTTGCTGTTGTGTTCGGTTGTAAAATTGGCCAGCTTCCATTCACCTATCTGGGTTTGCCTCTTGGAACTACCAGGCTGAGGATTGTGGATCTTATGCCTCTTGTTGACACACTGGAAAGGAGATTAACTGCTAGTTCTTGCATGCTAAATCAAGGCTCTCGTTTACAGCTGTTAACCTCAGTCCTGACCTCTATGCCAATTTACTTCCATTGCAGTTTGCAAGTCCCTCCTAGTATCATCAAGCAGTTGGACAGAATCTTCGGACAATGCCTATGGAGGGGGAGTACTGATGTTCTAAAGCAATCTCTGGCTGCTTGGGACCTGGTGTGCCGACCTAAGGACAAAGGAGGTCTTGGAATGATTAACTTGCACATTCAAAACAAGGGTCTCCTCCTCAAGCATTTGCATAAATTTTTTAACAAGGCAGATATCCCCTGGGTTTCCTTGATCTGGAACAGTTATTATGATGATGGTGTTCCACATGCTACAGCTCTAGTGGGTTCTTTTTGGTGGAGAGATATCCTTAAGCTTTCTGAGGCATATACTTCCATTGCCTCAGTGCACATCAACATGGGTGACTCTGCTCTTTTCTGGACTGATGCTTGGCTCATTGTTGGTTCTTCTCGACCTTTGTGTTGGAGGCTACCTAGGCTTTTCTCTTTTTTTAATAATGACAAAGTCTCTGTACATGAATTCCTCATATCATAGGACGTCCACTCCATGTTCTTCCTGCCTTTGTCCTATGAGGCTGCTCTGGAGTTGCAAGTGTTGGAAGGATAGATTCTGGACCTAAACAGGGATCCCAACATACCTGATGTTTGGATATAGCCTGGAAAATCTGGGTGTTTTCTGCTAAGAATTTTTACACTCTTATGCACTCACATTTGCCCACAATTCAACCATGTAAATGGTTGTGGAAGAGCAGGTGTACCATGAAGATCAAAGTTTTTGGCTGGTTGCTCTTCTTTGACAGACTTAACACCAAAGACTTATTGATACGCAAGCATTGGAGATCTCCTATGGATGATAATATTTGTGTTATTTGCGATGAATACATGTATGAGGATAGGTTGCACTTGTTTTTCAACTGCAATTTCAGTCGAAGAGTTTGGAGCTATATTTGCATTGACTGGTCCAGGGGACCTGATGTCTAGCATTGTATTCAACATGCTAGATCCAGGTTCAAGCATCCTTTCTTCTTTGAAGTCATGCTCTCTACAGCTTGGAATATTTGGATCCTTAGGAATGGCAGAACATTTATAGGGGAGAGAGCTACTTTTGGGGCCTGGAAATGTAATTTTGTACATGATCTTTCTCTTCTAGCTCATAGGCTTAAGGATGACATCAGGATCAAGCTATTTTCTTGGATTAATTCCTTAGTTTAACTACAGGTAGGTAGATGTAATTCTGTAACCTAGATTTTGTACATACTCTTCCTTTCCTATGTTTGTACAGTCTTTGATTTTTTAATAAAGGGTTGTGGGGCTTTGCCTCATAGTAAATATTCAAAAAAACGTCAGAGGTTTTCCATCCAAAAAAGCCTTTCTAGGGAGGGCCTCTACATCAACCTTGCAGCCCTTCTGATGATGGGTGAGTAGTTTACCACAGACCTACGAGTCCATAGCGAGAAGCTGGATGGATTCTTCTCTCTGTTTGATCTTCAATACAATGTTCTCCTTGATGTTCTTGGAGATCTATTCGATGTAATCTTCTTTTGTGGTGCATTTGTTGATATCCAATCAATTGTGGATTTATGATCACATTATCTATGAATATTATTGGAGTCTTCTCTTAACTCTTTTATGCATTATTAATATAGCTTTGTATTTCTCTTCGATCTATTGATTTGGTTTGGCCAACTAGATTGATTGTTCTTGCAATGGGAGAGGTGCTTTGTAGTGGGCTCAATCTTGCGGTGCTCATACCTAGTGACAGAAGGGGACATGACATATTTATATTGTTGCCACTAAGGATAAAAAGGTGGGGTTTATTCATATTGGTTGGATCTATCCCTCTACATCATGTCATCTTGCTTAAGGCGTTACTCCGTTCTTGTTAACTTAATACACTAGATGTATGCTGGATAGCGGCCAATGTGTGGAGTAATAGTAGTAGATGCAGGCAGGAGTTGGTGCACTTGCCGCAGACGTGATGCTTATATTCATGATCATTGCCTTAGATATCGACATAACTTTGCGCTTTTCTATCAATTTCTCAATAGTAATTTGTTTACCCATTGTATGCTTTCTTTCAAGAGAGAAGCCTCTAGTGAAAACTATGGCCACCGAGTCTATCTTTTATCATATTATTTTCAGATCTACAAAACCAAAAACCCAAAAATACCTTGCTGCAATTTATTTACATTTACTTTATTTTGCACTTTTTATTTATCTTTTATACCAATCCTGTCAGATCTCATCCTTGCAAGTAACCGTGAAGGGATTGACAACCCCTTTATCGCGTTGGGTGCAAGTATTTCTTTGTTTGTGTAGGTGCAACCATTGGTGAATTGTGTGTTGCTCCTATTGGATTGATACCTTGGTTCTCAAACTGAGGGACATACTTATCTCTGTTTTGCTGCATCACCCTTTCCTCTTCAAGGGAAAAACCAATGCAAGCTCAAGATAGCAACGATATCGAGGTAGATCAAGCTTTTATTGGATATACAGTCATCAATACAATCAAAGTAGGACGTGGGGTATTACCTCTTCGAGAGGGCCCAAACCTAGGTAAATATTTTCTTCTTTGTCCCCTGTTACCCATTCCGAGACCCACAGCTTGGGACCCCCTACCCCGAGGTGTGCCGGTTTAGGTACCGATAACGGGAAAGTTAAGGAAATGGTAAATGTGTGGTGCGGTGAATCTAACAGCTCTCAAAAGGAGCACCTGCCAAATGTGATAGATGAACCATCGATTTCGGATGCTATTCGGCAAATGGCCATTTGCGACATGAGGCCAATCAAAGAAAATGCTCATGACTCCTCTATTGATGATGCTCCCACTGTTTGAAGAATAACTCGTCAAGCTACTAACAAAGAAAATGCCACTCCAAACCAAAATAGCAACCCAATGCAAATGCTGAGCAAAATGGCAATCTTGATGAAAATGGCAATGGCAATGCCAATCCAGATGCGGATACTGAGGAAAATGATCGTTTAGAAGGAAATCCTCATGCATGAGTAGCAAATTGAGTGGACCCTGCATTAATTGTTGAAGATCTCGAGAATCCAGGACACCGACGACCAACTCGTTATCGCACTCAATTGGTAACTACTGTGACAGTTTCTCTTTTGTCTCATTAGCAAAACCTACCAAGTATGAAGAGGCCATGAATGATCCAGATTGGATGAAATGCAAGAAGAGTTGGTGCAATTTGAATTGAATGATGTGTGGGAATTGGTTGATCGACCGAATCCTTTTTTTTTACTATAAACAGTAGGGTAAAGACCCCACTGCAACTTTTATTAAATAAAAAAAGGAACAGAAGTAGTCTGGAGGGCTTGAGATAAGCCCAAAACAAAGCAAAAAAAGAACAAAAGAGAAACTACAAAAAAGAACTAAGATAAACTACAGCTACCTAAAACAAGATAAAAGAACTTGGAAAACTATAAAAATTACAACAAGGTATCCAACCAAGCAGAGAATTGCACTTCATATTTATTCTTGATCCTGTATTTGAGAAGCTTGAGCTCTTCTGTGAATATAAATTTCCAGCCACAAAATGATGGATTGATATTCTCAAAAAAATTATTGTTTCTAGATATCCAGATGGCCCATGATCCCAATATGATGATCCCCATAAAGAAGGGGTAGTTGAGCTTGTCTTTGAGGTCTTGATCGACCGAATCCTAAGAAGGACAATATCATCGGCACCAAATGGATCTTCCAAAACAAACAAGATGAAGATGGCATTGTGGTGAGAAACAAAGCATGTCTTGTTGCTCAAAGGTATATACAGGTAGGAGGTACAGATTTTGGTGAAACTTATGCTCCTGTTGCTCGCCTTGAGGAAATTCACATTCTTCTCGCTTATGCAAATTACAATGATATCATGCTTTAACAAGTGGATGTGAAAAGCACCTTCCTCAATGGTAAAATTGATGAGGAAGTATATGTGAGGCAGGCATCTGGCTTTGAAAATCCTCAGTTCCCTAACAAAGTGTTCAGGTTGAAAAAGGCTCTGTATGGGCTCAAGTAAGCTCCTCGGGCCTGGTACGACACTCTGAAGAAGTTTCTACTTGAAACAGGTTTCAAGCCAGGATCCACTGATTCCACTTTGTTCACACGTGCCATTAATGGTGATCTTTTTGTGTGTCAAATATATGTGGATGATATTATCTACGGTTGTACTAACAATGCTTCCAGCATGGAATTCAGGCAAATGATGTCCGAGAAATATCAAATGTCTATGATGGGTGAACTCAAGTTTTTTCTCGGGCTACAAATTCATCAACAGGCCAATGACATTTTTATCTCTCAGGAGAAATATCAGAGAGACTGTCTAAACAAGTTCAAGGTGGAAGATTGCAATCATAAGGGCTACAATACTCCCATGCCCACATATGGTCAGCTAGATGTTGATGTATATGGTAAATATTATGATCAGAAAGCTTATCATTCTATGATTGGTTCTTTGCTCTAATTATGTGCGTCTAGATCTGACATTATGTTGAATGTTTGCATGTGTGATCGTTTCCAAGCTGCACCAAAAGAATCAGATCACCAAGCGGCAAGCATATTCTGAGATATTTGGCTCACACCCCCACCTTTAGGTTATGGTATCCCGAGGGAGCACAGTTTGGCCTCATGGTATATTCAGACTCAGATTATGCAGGTGACTGGGTTGATAGGAAATCTACTTCGGGGACACGCGATTTCCTTGGCAGATCTTTGGTATATTGGTTATCAAGGAAGCAAAAATGTGTCTCGCTATCTACGACTGAGGTCGAATATATTGGTGTTGCTACGTGTTGCACTCAGTTGTTGTGTATGAAGCAGACTCTAAAGCATTATGGTGTAAAGGTTAAAAAGATCCCTCTATTGTGCAACAATGAGAGTGCGATCAAAATTGCACATAGTCTTATGCAACACTCTCGCGCCAAGTATATTGAGATCAGACACGATTTCCTTCGCAATCATGTTGCTTGAGAGGATATTGTGATCAGTCACATCAAGATCGAGGAGAATATCACTGATATATTCACCAAACCTCTCGATGAGAAAAGATTATGTGTGTTGCGGTGTGAGCAAAATATCATACATTCCACAAACGTGTTGCGGTGTGAGAAAAACTTATGTGTGTGCGGTGGTAGACATACTTCGTTCCTACAGTTCTGCCATCTAGACGAGTTTCTGGTCTCTGTGGGTGTCTCATCCACGATCCAACTTCTCGGGGTGGAAATAGTTGATCTGGTGGCAACATTGGTAGTCCATTTCGACCGCCCATATGAGCGGGCGCGGTCGTATGGAACATTGTCTTTTGCTCTGGAGGCTCAACGACGATTTTTCCTTGGCCCTCCTTGATTTATTCTTTTATGGTAGGTGATTATCATTTTAAATATGTGATTTCACTACCATTTCTCGGGTTTTCTCCATATTAGGCTAATTGGTCCAAAAGCATTACCTAAGGGATTATCAACAAAAGGAGGTGCGCGAACGTGGTAAAATTCCACAAAGCCTACTACATAGGCACAAAATACCTAAATAAATTATCACATGAATTGGACTCATCAATAGACAAGATTGCTTTTTCGTGGACCCTTCTTGGGTGGAGTCCTACATGGACCCGCACAGCTGTTACCCTCTGTTGGTTGAAGTCTCCATCAATGTGGATGTACGATAGCACCACCTATCGAAACCACAAGAAAAATCACTATGTCTTCAGTGCGTTGAATTATCTCCAAACCCCTCCTCTACTTTCATATGCAAATTCTTTACTTTCCACTGCCACTATCTTAGACTTGCCTTTGTAGGGTGCTACTAGACTTGATAGACTTGCTAAAATCTGCCAAGAATTAAAATTTGGAAAATGCTAGGTTTTATTTGCCAAGTAGTCTAACCAGTAATCACCCCCTCTCGGCCTACTTGCGATCCTACAAGTGGTATGAGAGATTTGACCTCTATTGCTTTGGTTTAAATTCTAAGGAGAGTATGGTGTCTAGTGAGGGAAATTATCACCGTAGATGTCCTTATTTTGATGGTACAAACTTTGCTTGTTGAAAGCATAAGATGAAAATGCATATCCTTGGTCATAATCTCACCGTTTGGGTTGTTGTTCGTGTTGACTTGCAAGGTGACTACATTGAAGATGGAAAAGAACCGAATCGTGAAGCAGCCACAGAAAAGTTGAAAATGTTGCAATACAACGCTTAAGCATGTGACATACTCTTCAACGGTTTGTCCCAAGGAGTTCAGCAAGATTAGCCGTCTTGATAATGCAAAGAAAATTTGGGATACTTTGGTTGATATGAACGAAGGTACCGACTCGTCAAGAAATCCAAGTTGGATGTGCTCTAAAGTGAACTTGACAAGTTCAAGATCAAGGATGGTAAAGGAGTCGCGAAAATGTACTCTAGATGAGCTCTCTTTACAAATGAGATTGTCGGTGTAGGAAGTGAAGAGATGATTGACAAATACATCATCAAGAAGATCCTTAGAGCCTTTGATATAAAGTGTGACATCGTGTGCACATTGATTCAAATGATGTCAAATTACAAAGATCTCGAGCCTACGGAAGTCATTGGAAGGATTGTCGCTCATGAAATGTCACTCAAGGACAAAGAGGAGCTCCATAACAAGTCTAGTGGTTCTTACAAGGCTTCAAGTGATGCTCCAACAACTTCAAGTGACAAGTTTGTGTCCAGTGAAGATTAGCCTTATGATGAAGAACTTCGATGGATTCTACAAGAATATAGGCAAAGAGAGAAGCGCGAACTCAAGATACAATGAGAATAGATCTTCTAATCGTGACCAAAATTGCTACAACTATGAAAGACCCATACACTTCTCCAATGAGTGCATGGCACGTCCCAAGAAGAGTGATGAGTCACCAAGAAGAAAGAGTGGAATAGATGAGTCACCTCGGAGAAAAGAGAAGGAGTAGAGAAGATAGATATGAACACAAATCTTCCCGGAAAAGCAAGGATTCGGAGAGGAGAGATAAATCCACCAAGAGGTATTCAAGAAGACGACCCCAAGCTCATGTTGGTGAATGGATATCTGGCTCCGACTCCGACAACCAATCCAAGAGAAGCTATCAATACAACTCCGACTATAGTCAAGATAAAGGTATTGCCGGACTAGCTCTTGAATCCTTCAAGTCCTATGATCTATTTGACTCATCAAATGTACCTCGTCCATGCGTGTCGCGAAGAGGCCATCAAGGCAAGTGGTATATTTATCGAGCAGCTTGTTGACGGCCTGGACGACTCCATCTCGACAATCCTGAAGACGCTTGTCCAGATCCTCCTCGAGAACTGTCCTTGAGGAGGTTATAGATCACCTACGCCATCGGCGTGAGCTCCTCCATCACATGCGCCCTTTGCCGCACCTTGAAGCACGTACTATGAGAGTGGCACGGTAGCTTCAGGGTCAGTATGGCTGATACCAATTTGTAAGCATCCCCTTTCTCTATCGATCTAGGGCTAGGCGAACTCTGGAAATGGCGAAGTATAAGGTTGTTTGTGATTTCCTCCAATCCACCCTCACAATGAGTTCAAACCATTCCAGAGCCCATCCGTTCCTAGCTTTATATATTTTTAGCAAAATCCGTTCCTAGACGAAACCAGACGATGACTGCCATTTTTTTAGTTTTTTTAGGAATCCAATCTTTTTTAGTAATGGGCCTAGTGTTGGCTTGCACGCAAACTAGGCGAAACTAGACGAAACTAAAGCGAAATCACTAGTTACAAGGCATTACAAGGCCTAATGGGCCCAGTGTTGGCTTGCACGCCTAAGCTGGTGCTCTCTTCCTCTTGAGCCTAGTTGCTGGCCCATCCTGGTTTCCCGGCTGAACGTGAGATTTCTCATGGGGGGTATACAGCTTGTACGTGCTGCATGCAACAAAAACCATATCAAGCGATCTACTGTTTCCAATTCAGCTGCGCGCGGTGTGACGCATGGACCACCAGATCTGCAGCACGTACGGACGCGAACAAGTGTACATAAGAGGGTGCGTCGACTCGATCTAGATTTGGTTCGCTCACGCGCCTGAGGCCAAACCTGCGTGCATGCGCCCCAGGAGAGATCGCAGCACATCGCTCCCGCACATCTACGTGCACGCTAGCGCCTTTGCACCCCTGCATGCAGGTACGTGCAGAGCCAAAACCGCTGGGTCCATGGACGCACCCTACTTGCCGCCGTCCATGCATGATTCAGGTGAGCCCGGGGGGACAAGCGCGGAAGAAAACAAGCGGGTGGCACATACATGGTGGCATGGGGGTATTCGAAGTGCACTCAGATGATGCTGCTCTAGCCAGCCAAACTGCCTTGGCTGCTGCATGCGGCGTGGCAGCCTGGCAGGGCAGGGCAGGTCCATCCATGGGGGCCAAGGCCTAGCCCTAGCAGCAGAGAACCGGCAGCAGCAGCCATGCATCCATCAATGCATGGATGAATAACTCATCAATGATAAGTTCAAGCCGGCCGGGCCGGGCCGTTCAGAGGGTAGGGCTCGAAATGCTGGAGCCGGGGTGACCCGTGTTGTTGTGGGACTACGGGCAATGGCCATGGCCGAGCGAGCGAACGCAGGGAAAGAAGGAGGGTGAAAAGCTGGTGTCGTGGACTGCTGGCCGGACTCTGCCGCCGGAGGGTGCATGTCTGTGCATGTTACGTGGTTGGCTCTGCGGCTACACGCCTCTGGCATCGAGCGCAGGAGGCAGAGCAGGCAACCGTATGCCCGTCACGTGAGGCGCCTGCCAGGAGGGAAGAGAGACCCATGCCGTCTTGGCTGTATATATAGGACACTACTAGTAGTACCTTTTGCTTCATGGCTTGCCATTAATTTGCAAATGACAGGCGTCGACTAATCTCGCTTAACACTTGTCTTCAAACCGGCTCTCGCAGTTAATTTCGAGCTTATCGTGCTTAAGTCCGTAGATAACTCGGTGAGCATGGACCTCACGTACAAATACGACTAAAAGAACGCTAGTGCGTTGTAACGGGGCCACATTAACTTTAAAAGTTCAATATTACGACATTGGCGACCTTTTTACCATCAAATCCTCACACACACACTCCCTCCCTCTTCCTCACTCTCTCTCCCCCTCTCCCTCTCTCTAACACACACACATATCCATCTTATTGGGTACGGGACCATAATTCATCTACTTCACACACACACGCTAGTGCATAACAATATGGATTCTGTGTATTATATTTGCCACCAGAACTGAGGGAATTAACTTTAAGAGTTCAATATTTTGACCATGGGATATTTAGGCTGGCGTATATGGGAAATCAAAGCTAAAAATGACTCGATGAGTTAGGGATACATCAATAAATATTGTAAAAAGTGATAAAAACAAATCTGCAGCAACTCGCGACCCCACGAACTCGTATTCGCAATGAGCAAGTTAGTGAGGCCGCCACGGTAGGCTAGCACGAAAGGACAAGGGCAACAACCGCCTTCACATCCAACCTACTGATTCTGCTGGCGCTACTTTCATCATAAGCCCATGAGTACCGCTAGTGTGTTGCCACGTACGGAGAAACTACGAACTGAAATTTTCATCCAAATCATGAAAAATGTTTATGTTCCTCTCCTCTCCCATCCCTCGTGTGAACATACCCAATTCGTGGTTGACTCGCTACATTCAGCGTAGCTCTGATGTGCACTGTCCTCGCTCTTGATTAGTTGCCGCAGTGCCACGCATCTACGCCAACAAGCTGGGGAAACAAATGCAAATGTTACATCGAGTCAAAATCAACCATCCCACAATCGTAACAATAGAAAAGATAATAACCAAAATTTAACAGAAGAACTACTGCTTGGCTTCCAGATCCATCTCGATAGCCCTTGAGCTGGCTGCTGAGCTTCTCCTAGCCGCCTCAACATCACATCATTACCAAACATGTAGTGGATGCCTAGTGGAACAAGGATTAAGAAATAACATGAGGTGAAAAATATGATGGTTGTCAATTCCATAAGACGATCCAAGTAATTTGACAAAACAGATCGGGAGCATCTTGTATAATCTCAAAAAAGCAACTAAAAATATGAGAAATGAATTGATGAAAATCAGCCCCTGCTCTCATTCATGCTTGCTTTTGTAATGGGAGGCAAGGAATGGGGATACCGGGAGAAGAAAGGAGCACATGGACGGCAAGCCTCCACCACCGGCAAGTGGGGTTGCTTCACATCCAATCTCCACGGCCGCCGCCTCCATGGGGACAAACTCCCATGTTCACAACCGGGCTCCCAATCGGCCGCTGCCTTGCCGACCTTGACGACGAAGTAGTCCCTCCCTTCGATCCCATTCGCAATGGAGGCAACACCCATCCCAGCGGACGGATCCGCGGTGAGATCCCTACTGGATTGTGGCCGCGCCTCCCTAAACCTCACCGCGGGACACATGAGAGGGCATCGTTGCCATGGTCAGGCTTGGATGGGGAAAGGAGGCGACATAGCAGCAACGGCGCCTTCGCCGGGATTGGTGGCGACGGTGGCGGCGAGCAAGCGGGAGGACGGCAGCGGCGAGAGGGTAGGAGGGTGGTGGCGGCAGTCCATCGACCGCCGTGACGTGAGAGGGGGATGGGGATGGGGCTGCGATTTGGACGTATGGAGCGGTCGAGAGGAGGGGAAGCAGGCGGCTGGGTTTTTCCATCGTGCGTGGTTTGGGGGAGGTCAAACGAGAGGGTTTTTTTCGTGTGGGAGGCAGAGCAATGAGGGCGAATGTAGGGAGACGGGACGCGGTCGGTTGGCAGGAAAAGGAAAGCTACGCATTTTTTTAGGCAGTAGAGATGATTGATGATAAGAAAGGGAAAACCACATCAATATAAGGAAATATCCCATCAATACTTGATTGATTGTGATTTATTTTTTATATGGTAACTAATCTGATGGGTTTATGTGGGTGGTCCATCAATACTTGATTGATTGTGATTTATTTTTTATATGGTAACTAATCTGATGGGTTTATGTGGGTGGTGAAGCGAAAAGGCAGGTGAGAGGGAGACGAAATAAAACCAGCGAAATAGAACCAACGAAAATGATGAGACGAAAAAACCCAGCGAAAAATAACCGACGGATTATTCACCAACTGCTCCATTAGGAGTAGAGATATCTCCACATGGGAGGAGTACTTCGTTTGTTACAGTCAATAACCAAACTAGTAGGTGATCCATGTATTTGTGTGGTCAATTTTATTGTAATCTTGCTTTAAATTTTAACACGGTCTTCAATAAATTAAATCATTTTTTCATACATGGAAGTGCCCGCAAGAAAAAAGCAATTGTATCGAAGTGTATATATGATGGTATTATGAACGGTATATCTAACTAGCGAACAATCTTTAAGCCGTTGGATCGCGGTCAAATGCATGGCATTTTCTTTTACAAGTTACATTGCATCGCTGTTTTTTTCCTAAGCATGGCAAATTTCCATTCCATACATGGCAAGTCACTCAAAAATGCATGACAATTTTAGTTATTTTATCATGGCAACTGGGGCATTCGCTGTTATTTCTCCCCAGCGGACGTTCACCGGATAAACTGATCCATTATGAAATAACCACGATAGGATCAGAGCGTATTTACTTCAAAGCCAAATACATGACATCCTGTGAAGCATGTAATCAAAGTTCTCTAGTTTTGTTTGATGATATCTGAAATATAGTTTGAGCAGTTACACTGAAGATATCATAGATTGCCCATGACAAATAGTTTGTAATAATGTAATTTAAAATTATTTTACTCACATTTTCTTCTTGTTGCGTCTTGAATGTTGTGTCTATATCTAAAATTTCATTTAATTTGAAATGGAGGGAATACTATTTTTAATCCACATTTTATTTGTATATTAATAATGCTAATGGTTAGAATAGTCTTCAGTTTCATACATTTTAGGATGTCATATGTTTCCGAATAAGTTGAATCCTAGGCATTGTTTTGAGCTGGTTAACATTTTTTCATGTACGTGTACTAACTTCATCACAAACACACACCAATACTTCTGTACCACTCATTCTGTTATATTAATAACATAGAATTGCAATATATCGTTTCCCTTATCGACTTCAGAATATATGTCTTACAATAAATTAGTTGGACGAAAAATTGAGGTTTCTATTTTTATAATAGATGATGCTACCTAATACTACATAGATTAAACATCATTAGACATTGATGGAAATCTTTCCGCAACCATAGAATTCGTCAACAGTTTTGGCTGTCGTATTATGTCTACGAACGCGGTCTGCGGACGGATAGTGTGTCTGTTTTAGGTGATAGCGTTGGAGATGCAGCAATAGAATTACCATTGTATATTCATAAAGAAATGCTAAAACATTGTCCTACTTTCTCTCATTGTTCCTAAATGTTGTCACTAGGCATTTTTCGGACGCATATACCGCAGCAACGTATGCATGCTCGCGCGTTAGCGCGAACCAATCATAGGTCGGATGACCCAATCACAATGGAAAGTGATATGAGTCAGCCACGTCTGGCGCCAGAGACCAACGGCATAGTATGTGTCGTGTGGGGAGCCAAGTGAGAGAATGTTCGCTTTTTTTGAATGAAAGAAGGGCTTCCACCCCTCCGATTTTCATTAATGAAAACCATCAAGTTTTTGAGCTACAAGACACAACTAAAACAGAAACTAAGGAACAGGCAAAAGCCCAACGAAAGCTACCCCTCTCGGTTAGGCTGAGAGAGATATCCACATTGCACTAGCGCCCAACTCCCCAACCTAACAACATCAAGTCTCGGAACCTTAGGTTTTTAAGCACCCCAGAATTATTACATTCATCCAGGCTAAAGGCCTCAACTTTGCAAAAGACAGGGCAGAGAAAACATAGGTACAGGTTGAGCAAGCACTCTAGTCGTCCTCCAGGAAGAGAATTTCATCATTCTAGCCACGCCACATTGATTCTCCACCCTTGAGAGGCAGCGTAGACTTCACTTGCTACCCGTTCCAGCACTCTCTCCCCCAGCTCCAGCACCTTTTTCTGTTGCTCCTTTATTTGCAAAATAGACCAATCCACCATCCAATGTGTCATTGTTTTGATTATAGTCATAGGGTCAGAGATTCTTTTCTTTTCAAAAATAATCTCATTTCTAGATTTCCATAAAGCCCACCATACTATGGATACCCCCACTAACATCAGTTTCTTATCATCTTTTTTGAAAGAATCTAACCAAGACCCAAAGCATTACTGGATAGACCCAGGTGTTTTTTCAACCCAAATGCACATTTGATTAAACTCCAAATCAGATAGGCAGATGAACAAGTAAAAAACAGATGATCCATTGATTCATATTTTCCACAAAATACACAACTTTTCCCCCTTTCCACCCCCTCTTCAATAGTGAGTCTCGCGTAAGAATGCTTTATTGATGCTTAGCCAAAGAAAAAAATCTTGGTTGGAGCTTTGATTTTCCACAGAAATTTCTGTGGGAACCTGAATTCATCAGCCACCAGTTTCCTATACAATGTTTAACTGCGAATTTACCATCAGCACTAAGAGACCATTTAATTTTGTCTTTATTCCACTTCATTTCAATTTCCTCGCATCTACTCTTCAAACTATTCCATTGTTCTAAGGTTTCTACATACATAGTCCTCCTAAACCTGAATCCTTTCCACCCATTTTGTATGGCCTCAGCCACAGTTATGTTATGATCAAAACATAAGTCATATATCCTAGGATAAGCTTCTTTAAGGCTTTTATCATCTACCCAAATATCTTCCTAGAATCTAGTATTCTCTCCATTTCCCAATTCCTTTCTGACAAATTTATAAAAGATTTCTTTAATTTTCATCAGGCTAGACCAAAACTAAGAATCTCCAAGTTTTTTTGTACCCCTGGATAGGCATCTGTATCCCCCCCCCCCATATTTTCTTTTGATCACATATTGCCACAATCCCTCCTCTGTCTCCATTTTCCAAAACCATTTAGCAAGCAAAGATATATTCATCATTTCTAGATTGATAATCCCTAGGCCACCCACTTCCTTGGGCAAGCAACAGGTTTCCCAATTAACTAAGTGATATTTCTTTATATCCTCATCTTCCAGCCACACTAACCTAGCTCTATAGAAGTCCACTTTTTTTATCACTCCTTTGGGGATAGGATAAAAGGACATCATAAAGAGAGGTATGTTAGTCAGGCAAGCTTGTACTAGGGTAATTCTCCCAGCAATAGATCCTAGCAATTTCCCTTGCCAGCACCCACATCTTTTTTCAATCTTTTCAGTCACACAATTCCAATGAACATTTTTAAGTCTGGATTCATAGACGGACAGTCCTAAATATTTTATAGGAATTGTTCCCATTTTGCATGTCAATATATCCTGATACATTTGTTCTTTTTCCTTTGCCTTTCCAAAAAGCATTAATTCACTTTTAAGAAAAATTATTTTAAGCCTAGACATTTGTTTAAACGCTCCTAATATAAATTTCAAATTTTGTACACTTTCTATATCATCTTTAAGTAAGAAGATTGTATCATCTGCATATTGTAACATATTCACACCCTTATTCTCTCCATCCCCTAGGACTCCTTTAATCAAATCATTTTCTAACGCATTACTCATTAATATGTCTAGCGCATCAGCAGGAAGATCAAACAACAGGGGAGACATATCATCTCCCTGCCTAAGCCATTTAAAGGTTTTAAAATAAGTCCCAATTTCATCATTAAATTTCACCGCAACGTGCCCCCCCCCCTCTCATAGCTTCCATAACCCAATCACACCATTTGTCAGGAAAACCTTTAGCCTTCAGCATCTGGATCAGAAAAGGCCATTTAATTTTTTCATATGCTTTTTCAAAATCCACCTTAAAAATTAGTGCATCTTGTTTCTTGCTATGAAAAGTGTTCAATGCTTCATGTAAAATCACCACCCCTTCCATTATGTACCTCCACTTAATAATTGTTGTTTGAGTTCTGGATATAACAGGGGACACACATTTTGCTAACCTATTCATCGGCACTTTGGTAATGATTTTGAAACTCACATTCAGCAAACATATTAGCCTAAACTTTTGGATTTGTTTAGCATCTGAAGTTTTTGGCACTAGTGTAATGATACCATAGTTGAGCCTAGCAATGTTGATATTTCCTCTAGCAAATTGTTTTATCAAAGCTTTGAGATCCCACTTCACCAAGTGCCAAAACTCTTGGTAAAAGTCAACAGGAAATCCATCTGGGCCAGGGCTTTATGTTTTTTCATTCCAAACACCACTTCTTTAATCTCTTCTAGTGAAAAGGGGCTCATTAGCCTTTCCGTTTCCTCGTAACTAACTTTTTTGTTTTCATGTCTCTCATTGATATCTGTGCTTCTTCAGGATGCCCAAACAAATTTTTGTAAAAGTTGGCAATATATTTCATAAGTTCCTCCTCTCCTTCTATCACCCCCTCCAGTGGCGGAGCCACACGGGGGC
>NC_041389.1:439677226-439685662 GCF_002162155.2 Triticum dicoccoides | reverse complement strand
CCCATTAACTTATGGTAGGGGTTGTGCTACTTTTTCCCGTTAGATGCTATGCTAATATGAGGCAGGCTATCTTAATTTGTTTACGGCCATTAGTACTAGACTTACTATAGCATGGCCCAAGCCCAACTGTCAAATACTATGACCTATCTGCCCTGCTATCCAGATGGAAATACAGCCGAGCCCTAGACCTAGATGATTCAATCGCAATATCGGTAGTTCGCCATTGCCAGGCCGCCGACCACTTCTGGATGGCATGGTCGTCATCAGCCACCGCTTGTAAGAGGCTGCCCCTGCGCATCCAAATCTAGATACTCGCCGGTGCAACTGATCGCCGTTGGTATCTTTGTGGGCGCAAGCATGTCATCTTCAAGGGAACTCACCACCTGATCATCTCTCAAGGTATATAAGTCCCATTAATCTACTCTGATGCGGTAGTGCCTAGTGCATTAGTTAGTTCCCGTGCTGGTATGTCTATATGTGCTTAGTTAGATGATAGATAGAAATCTAATTCTCTTTTGTTTGTTTAGATATAATATAATTATACATATAGAATAAATATAAATACTACATAACAAGATGACATTGCCTTTTCCTATCCAATTGCTTCATATTCGAACAATTTGTGCCAAAAATTTAGATCAACTTGTTAATTCTGTGACCTTGAAGATAATCATAGAGCTAAATTTTAAAGCAGACGTTGTAAAACATGGGACATACTGCCGTACACAAATTATAACGTCACTTTTTTCATATATACCAAGATTATAACAAGTACAAGTATTAGAAAAAATATGTTGGGGTGCCATTTTATGTCACACTTCATATATATGATCCCATTTTTTTGTGGGTGTTGTCCCTTTCGTCCCCCCCCCCATATGCTCAAATCCTGGCTCCGCCCCTGATCCCCTCCTCTTGCTCTAAAGAAATTATTCTATTTTTTTCTCCTTCTCCCATTTACTTTAGCATGATAATATCTTGTACTTCCATCCCCATGTGTAATTTCTTTATCTTTGGATTATTTTGATCTCCTCCTACATCATCACCTCTTCAATTGGTCCCTTAATTCTGTTTGTTCTGTCATCTGCAGTAATCCCCCTGATTTCAGTGTTTCTATCTATTTCATCTAATATCCTGACAATATCTATTTTATTCTTTCTATACCAGGCATCCACATTTCTATTCCACCCTTTTGCCTTTTTCCTAAGATTCCTCATCTTAGCTGCCATCTTTCTAATATATCTCCATAATATTTTTCATTCCAACTTTTCTGTATCAATTCCTTAAACCGCTCTCTCAAGGCCCAAGCATTTTCATATCTGAATATATTTTTTTCGGTTGCCCTTCTCCTGTGTCCAAATAAAGAGGTGTATGATCTGACACGTCCCTACCAAAAGCTTGTAAAATAGTTAGAGGATATTTCTGTTGGGTAACATAGTAATTTCAAAAAAAATCCTAAGCACACGCAAGATCATGGTGATGCATAGCAACAAGAGGGGAGAGTGTTGTCCATGTACCCTCGTAGAATGAAAGCGGAAGCGTTATGACAATGTGGTTGATGTAGTCGTACGTCTTCACGATCGACCGATCCTAGTACCGAACGTACGACACCTCCACGATCTGCACACGTTCAGCTCGGTGACGTCCCACGAACTCCGATCCAGTAGAGTGTCGAAGGAGAGTTTCGTCAGCATGACGGCGTGATGACGGTGATGATGAAGCTACTGGCACAGGGCTTCGCCTAAGTGCTGCAACGATATGACCGAGGTGGATTATGGTGGAGGGGGAACCGCACACGGCGAGATCAATGATCAGCTTGTGTGTCTATGGGGTGCCCCCTTCCCCCGTATATAAAGGAGTGGAGGAGGGGGAGGGTCGGCCCTCTACTATGGCGCGCCCTGGGGAGTCCAACTCCCACCAGGAGTAGGATTCCCCCCTTCCAAGTAGTAGGAGTAGGAGAGAAGGAAAGGGGAGAGAGAAGAGAAGGAAGGAGGGGGCACCTCCCCTCCCCCTAGTCCAATTCAGACTAGGCCTTGGGGGCACACGGCCTGCCCTAGGTAGCCCCTCTCTCTCTCCCTTCAAGCCCAATAACGCCCATATACTCCCCAGCGAATTCCCGTAACTCTCCGGTACTCCGATAAATACCCAAACCACTCAGAACCTTTCCGATGTCCGAATATAGCCTTCCAATATATCGATCTTTATGTCTCGAACATTTCAAGACTCCTCGTCATGTCTCTGATCTCATCCGGGACTCCGAACAACCTTCGGTACATCAAAACACATAAACTCATAATACCGGTCGTCTCCGAACGTTAAGCGTGCGGATCCTATGGGTTCGAGAACTATGTAGACATGACCGAGACATATCTCCGGTCAATAACCAATAGCAGAACCTAGATGCTCATATTGGCTATAACATTTTCTACGAAGATCTTTATCGGTCAAACCGCAAAACAACATACGTTGTTCCCTTTGTTATCGGTATGTTACTTGCCCGAGAACCGATCGTCCGTATCTCAATACCTAGTTCAATCTCGTTACCGACAAGTCTCTTTACTGTTTCTGTAATGCATCATCCCGCAACTAACTCATTAGTCACATTGCTTGCAAGGCTTATAGTGATGTGCATTACCGAGAGGGCCCAGAGATACCTCTCCGAGTGACAAATCCTAATCTCGATCTATGCCAACTCAAAAAACACCATCGGAGACACCTGTAGAGCACCTTTATAATCACCCAGTTATGTTGTGACGTTTGGTAGCACACAAAATGTTCCTCCGATATTCAGGAGTTTCATAATCCCATAGTCATAAGAACATGTATACGTCATGAAAAAAGCAATATCAACATATTAAACGATCAAGTTCTAAGCTAACGGAATGGGTCAAGTCAATCACAGCATTCTCTAATGATGTGATCTCATTTATCAAATGACAACTCATGTCTATGGCTAGGAAACTTAACCATCTTTGATTAACGAGCTAGTCAAGTAGAGGCATACTAGTGACACTCTATTTTTCTATGTATTCACACATGTACTAAGTTTCCGGTTAATACAATTCTAGCATGAATAATAAACATTTATCAAGATATAAGGAAATATATAAATAACAACTTTATTATTGCCTCTAGGGCATATTTCTTTCAGTCTCCCACTTGCACTAGTGTCAATAATCTAGTTCACATCACCATGTGATTTAATACAAATATTCACATCTGTATGTGATTAACACCCATAGCTCACATTGTCATGTGATCAACACCCAAAGGGTTTACTAGAGCCAATAATCCAGTTCACATCGCTATGTGATTAACACCTAGAGAGTACTAAGGTGTGATCATGTTTTACTCATGAGAGAAGTTTAGTCAACAGGTCTGTCACATTCAGAGTCGTATGTATTTTGCAAATATTCTATGTCTATAATGCTCTGCATAGATCTACTCTAGCTAGTTGCTCCCACTTTCAATATGTATCTAGATTAAGACTTAGAGTCATCTAGATCGGTGTAAAAGTTTGCATCGATGTAACTCTTTGCGACAAACTCTTTATCACCTCCATAACCGAGAAATATTTCCTTGGTCCTCACTCAGGATAATCTTGACCGCTGTCCAGTGATCTACTCCTAGATCAAAATTGTACTCCCTTGCCAAACTCAGGGCAGGGTACACAATAGGTCTGGTACACAGCACAGCATACTATATAGAACCTATGACTGACATAGGGAATGACTTTCATTCTCTTTCTATTTTCTGTCGTGGTCAGGCTTTGAGTCTTACTCAACTTTACACCTTGTAATACAGGCAAGAACCCTTTCTTTGACTGATCCATTTTGAACTTCTTCAAAACTTTACCAAGGTGTTTGAAAGTCCAATTAAGCGTCTTGATCTATCTCTATAGATCTCGATGCCCAATATGTAAGCAGCTTCACTGAGGTCTTTCATTAAAAAACTCTTATTCAATATCCCTTTTATGCTATCCAGAGATTCTATATCATTTCCAATCAACAATATGTCATCTACATATAAGATTAAAAATGCTATAGAGCTCCCACTCACTTTCTTGTAAATAGAGGCTTCTCCAAAAGTCTATATAAAACTATATGCTTTGATCAACTCATCAAAGCATATATTCCAACTCCGAGATGCTTGCACCAGTCCATAGATAGATTGCTGGAGCTTGCACACCTTGTTAGTACCTTTAGGATTGACAGAACCTTCTAGTTGCATCATATACAACTCTTCTTTAAGAAATATCCATTTAAGGAATGCAGTTTTGACATCCATTTGCCAGATTTCATAAAAATATGGCAACTGCTAACATGATTAGGACGGATTTAAGCATCACTACAGTTGAGAAAATCCCATTGTAGTCAACACCTTGAATTTGTCAAAAACCTTTTGCGACAAGTCAAGCTTTGTAGATAGTAACACTACTATCAGTGTCTTTCCTCCTCTTGAAGATCCATTTATTTAATATGGCTTGCCAATCATCAGGCAAGTCCACCAAATTCCACACTTTGTTCTCACACATGGATCCCATCTCAGATTTCATGGCCTCAAGTCATTTTGCGGAATTTGGGCTCATCATCGCTTCCTCATAGTTCGTAGGTTCATCATGGTCTAGTAACATGACTTCCAGAACAGGATTACCATACCACTCTGGTGCGGACCGTACTCTGGAAGACCTACGAGATTATGTAGTAACTTGATCTGAAGTTTCATGATCATCATATTAGCTTCCTCACTAATTGGTGTAGGAATCACTGGAACTGATTTCTGTGATGAACTACTTTCCAATTCGGGAGAAGGTACAATTACCTGATCAAGCTCTACTTTCCTCCCACTCACTCCTTTCGAGAGAAACTCCTTCTCTAGAAAGGATCCATTCTCAGCAACGAATATCTTGCCTTTGAATCTGTGATAGAAGGTGTACCCAACAGTTTCCTTTGGGTATTCTATGAAGATGACCTTCTCCGATTTGGGTTCGAGCTTATCAGGTTGAACTTTTTCACATAAGCATCGCAGCCCCAAACTTTCAAAAACGACAACTTTGGTTTCTTGCCAAACCACAGTTCATAAGGCGTTGTATCAACGGATTTTGATGGTGCCCTATTTAAAGTGAATGCAGTTGTCTCTAATGCATAACCCCAAAACGATAGTGGTAACCCGGTAAGAGGCATCATAGATCGCACCATATTGATAACCCACAAGTGTAGGGGATAATTGTAGCCTCTTTCGATAAGTAATAGTGTCGAACCCAACGAGGAGCTAAAGGTAGAAAAAATATTCTCTCAAGTCCTATTTGCCACTGATACGACTCTACGCACGCTTAGTGTTCGCCTTACCTAGAACAAGTATGAAACTAGAAGGACTTTGTAGGTGTTGTTGGATAGGTTTGCAAGATAATAAAAAGCATGTAAATAAAAAGTAGGGGCTGTTTAGATGAAGACACAACTAAGTTAGTTTTAGTAGAGATCTTTTTGTCACGAGAAAGTTATTTGTCCCTAGGCAATCGATAACTAGACCGGTATTCACTATTGCAATTTTATTTGAGGGAGAGGCATAAGCTAACATACTTTCTCTTCTTGGATCATATGTACTTATGATTGGAACTCTAGCAAGCATCTGCAACTACTAAAGATCATTAAGGTAAAACCCAACCATAGCATTAAAGTATCAAGTCCCCTTTATCACATACGCAAACAACCTACTTACTCGGGTATGTGCTTCTGTCACTCACGCACCCACCATAAGCAAATCATGAACATATTGCAAACCCTACAGCGGGGATCCCTCACGCTTGCGGAACACGGAGAGCACCATAGGACAGCACCAATAATAAAACATGCAACTCAAACCAATCACAATCATCAATTAACCCATAGGACAAAACGGATCTACTCAAACATCATAGGATAGCCATACATCATTGGGAAATAATATATAGCGTTGAGCACCATGTTTAAGTAGAGATTACAATGGGTAAAAGAGGGGTTACACCGCTGCATAGAGAGGGGAAGAGTTGGTGATGAAGGCGGTGAAGTTGTTGGTGTAGATCGCGGTGATGATGATGGCCCCCGGCGGCGTTTCGGCACCACCGGAAGCAAGGGGAGAGAGAGCCCCCCTTCTTCTTCTTCTTCCTTGACCTCCTCCCTAGATGGGAGAAGTATTTCCCCTCTGGTCCTTGGCTCCCATGGCGTGGAGGGGCGAGAGCCCCTCCGAGATTGGATCTGTCTCTCTGTCTCTCTCTGTTTCTGCGTTTTCACATTCTTCCCTTTCACAGTTTCGTTTATATCCGGAGATCCGTAACTCCGATTGGGTTGAAACTTTCGCCCAGATTTTTCTCCGAAAATTAGCTTTCTTGCGGCAAAAGAAGAGCGTCAACCGCCTTACGGGGTGCCCACGAGGGTCAGGGGCGCGCCCCCTGCCTCGTGGCCCCCCTCAGGCCCCGTCTCGCATTGGTTTTTCTTCCCAAAAATCATAAATATTCCAAAAATGATCTCCATCCGTTTTTATCCCGTTTGGACTCCGTTTGATATTGGGTTTCTAGGAAACATAAAACATTCAACAAACAGGAACTGGCACTGGGTACTGGATCAATATGTTAGTCCCAAAGATAGTATAAAAAGTTGCCAAAAGTATATGAAAGTTGAATAATATTGGAATGGAACAATTAAAAATTATAGATATGACGGAGATGTATCAGCATGCCCAAGCTTAATTCCTGCTCGTCCTCGAGTAGGTAAATGATAAAAAAGATAATTTTTGATGTGGAATGCTAGCTAGCATAATCTTGATCATATATCTAATCATGGCATGAATATTAAGACACGAGTGATTCAAGGCAATAATGTATCATTTGACATAAAAACGATAATACTTCAAGCGTACTAATAAAGCAATCATGTCTTTTCAAAACAACATGGCCAAAGAAAGTTATCCCTACAAAATCATAGTCTTGTATGCTCCCTTTTCTTAACACAAGGTACCCCTCATGCCTGTCCCGGTGTCAGCCAAGAAATTGTTTCATAATTTAGTATTCTCAAATTTTTTCAACTTTCACGCAATACATGAGCGTGGGCCATGGATATAGCACTATGGGTGGAATATAATATGATGTTGAAGGTTATGCGGAGAAGACAAAAAAGGGAGAAAGTCTCACATCGACGCGGCTAATCAACGGGCTATGGAGATGCCCAACAATTGATTTCAATGTGAGGAGTAGGGATTGCCATGCAACGGATGCACTAAGAGCTATAAGTGTATGAAAGCTCAAACTGAAACTAAGTGGGTGTGCATCCAACTTGCTTGCTCATGAAGACCTAAGGCATTTGAGGAAGCCCATCGTTGGAATATACAAGCCAAGTTCTATAATGAAAATTCCCACTAGTATATAAAAGTGACAATATAGGAGACTCTCTATATGAAGAACATGGTGCTACTCTGAAGCACAAGTGTGGTAAAAGGATAGTAACATTGCCCCTTCTCTCTTTTTTTCTCATTTTTTGGGTGGGCTTCTTTGGCCTTTTTTTATTTGGGCTTCTTTGGCCTCTTTTATTTTTCATAAAGTCTGAAGACTCATCCCGACTTGTGGGGGAATCATTATCTCCATCATCCTTTCCTCACTAGGGCAATTCTCTAATAATGATGATCATCACACTTATATTTACTTACAACTCAATATTACAACTCGATATCTAGAACAAAGATATGACTCTATATGAATGTGTAACATCCCAAATTTTCAATTTGGAATGTTATACATTAGATCATCATTGTATATCATATTTTATTGCATTTTGGCTTGATCCTAGAAATTCTACGCAACTCAAGGACCCACGGAGAGAGTTGGGGATTTCGTTATTTTCATATTTGAGTTTTCTCAAAAATTTGAAAATAGGATCATTTGATTTTATTTATTTTATTTTCACATATTTATAATATAAAGATAAGAGAGAGGGAATAAAATAACTTTCCCAAAATAAAGAAATATTGAGGTTTTAATAAAAAAATCAAATAAGATTTTATTTTGGAGTTTATCGCTATTTTATTTGAATTTAGGAAAAATGTGTGTTTTTCAAAATTGCATTTAGGCCCCAAATAAATGTTCATCTTGTCCGGCTTATTTTTAGAGGACGGGAAAAATTTATTTTGGGATTTTTGGAGTCTGTTTAGTATTTCTTTTATTTGTTTTTCTGCGCGTCCGAATTTTTTTTAAAAAAAAGCTAACCGACTTAACGGGCCGTGGGCGACACGGAATCCCGCCGCCCCGGGCCTTATAAGCCGCGCCCCCGACCCCCGCAGCCCACCGCCAGCCCACCCACCGCCGTCGTTGAAACCCTAACCCTAACCCGCGCCGCCGCCGCCGCTGCCATCGCCACGACCCCGCACCGCCGCCACGTCATCTCGCCGCAGCCGCCGGACGCAGACCCCGCC
>NC_041389.1:439624585-439676781 GCF_002162155.2 Triticum dicoccoides | reverse complement strand
GGACGCCGCCTCGCCGGAGTTGCCCGCCGCTGCCGCCGCCGTCACGCGTCCCGAGGTAGTCGTCGGTTTTATCTCGAAAACCATTTGGTTTTTATTCAAAAACCGAGATGCGTTTTTTTAGATCGGTTTTATTTATTTTTCCGGCTTAGTCTATTTTGCGGACGTTTGTCCGTACGTTTGTTTTACGAACGGTTTTCGTCCTTTAGCCGCAGACAGCGAACGTTCGTTCGTTAGCCTTTTCGTCCATTTTTCTTTTTCTCGGATTTTCCGCGATTATTTCTGATCGTGATTCTGATCCGATTTTCGTTCTAGTATAATTTTTCGCTCGTTTATCGGAATCAGGTGATTCAAGCGCCTAGAGTTTCGTCTCGAAACTCTCTTGCCGTTTAACCAACTCAAACAAGTTTTTGCTACTGTAAAATTGACTTAGGTCTAGATTAGTAAACGGAGCTTGTTTCTTTCGCCGTTTGACTTTCGTTGCTTCATTTGATTTGGTTCTTTTTGCAAACCGGAGTTCTTAAGTTGAACTTTTTGGTTACATCTTTTATTTGAGTTTTACCTGTGCATTAGATGAGTGCTTATTGTATGCTTGTTTGTTTGCGATAGAGTACCCGGAGTGCGCCGCTTGCTACTACGAGTCTCTAGGTTTCACGGATCATCAGCAAGGCAAGTAACACTTTGATCATACCTCCTTACTACCCGGTTTTATTGCATTAGATCAATCCTCAAACAATTGCCTGATTAGGATCAGATTTAATATGTGGGTATTGGGAAGTAGATGAGGTAGTACCCATTACCTGTTTTATTTATCAAACCTTTGGGAGTTACTTCTACGTTTGCTTATATTGCTATGCTATGCTAGTAGACGTGGATTGGGTGAGTGTATCCATGACAGATGTGAGATTGTTAATTAATGGTTTATTTAAGGTGGCAACTTAAATTCACATCTGGGTGGATTGAGGCACCTGGGGAACCCAGTGTTGCCTGTATTTTTGGAAATCCTGGGGTACCGTGTGATTCTCCTATGGACCGCCACCCAGACTCAAAGGGAACATGAGATTATTCATGCTAGAAACTTCTGTGTGTAGCCGCAAGCTACCATGGGCTCTAGCATAGTTGATTAAGTTGCGTGAGCTCTTGAAGAGGTAGACTAGCAGATGTAGTGGGTTGTAGGTGGTACTGTCTACCCGGAGTAGAGAGTTAATGCTTCTGAAAGACTGTGTCTCGGTCATCTGTTTCTCAAACATCATGTAGTGCGAGAAATCTAACGGAGGTGATCGAGTCTTGCGGGGAAAAGTGCGCAAACCTCTGCAAAGTGTATAAACTAATCATGGTTAGCCATGTCCCCAGTTATGGATGTTTTGAGTATCTAGTACCTGGATTATCATGCGAATCTCATCATGTTACTTAATTTAATCTTGTTGGGTTAATGATGCTACTTAATTGGGATTGAGTTGGAGGAACCTTCTCAATGTTTAACAACCACCATGATAGTTAAATAAAATTTATTCCTTTGTTGTACGGGAAAATTGGCTTTATGCAAAACTGTAACCATAGAGCTTTCGACCAGCCATATATGCATGTAGTGATAGCCATATTCTGTTCATTACTCTCTATGTGTTACATTGCCAGCATATTCCATGTGCTGGCCCATTTTCGGGCTGCAACGTTCATGTTGCAGACTTTTCAGACGACGAGTAAGGTGCCTTAGGTCATGGTCTTATACTCAGTGATGCCGTTGGAGTTGATGGACTCGATTATCTTCCAAGCCTTCCGCTGTTATCGTTATTAGATGGCCTTAAGCCATATTTATTGTAATAAGTTCTCTTTTGAGACATTCGATGTAATAAGTGTGTGATTGCTACTCTATTATAAATCCTTCAAGTACTGTGCGTGTCAGCATTACCGATCCCGGGATGACACTGATGCACAGAGATCAGACTATTTGAGGTCTGGTCACTACAAGATGGTATCAAAGCACACGCTGACTATAGGACACGACCACTAAGCTAACGCCCTAGGTCACTACTCTCTCTTCTCATTTCTGAATCCTCATCTTTTCTACTCTTTTAGGATGGCGGATGCAAGGAACAAGTTCATGCAACCGGACGAAGATGCACCCTTTGGATGCCACTTAAAGGAAGTCACTAAGTACCTAAACATTTGGAGTACCAAGCTTCACCGGGACCTACATCGCCACTTTACCAGAAGAGGAGCATTGGATGATTCAAGTTCAAGTTCCAGGAAGGACGTTCATGCCCGTCACTGAGCCCATAGAGTTTTCCTTTGATGCACCACCCTGGAGTCTAGGAAAGAGCATGGCAGCCCACATCACCATGGGATGCATTGGAGAAGTTTACCACAAGGATCTCAGGGATACTATTTACCAAATTTGTGGGTGCCGAGATGAGCAATGGGAGATCATCAGCACCAGGAAGGATAGATCAATTGCAGCTTTCATCCAGGAGCTAAACCAGCACATTCGTCGCCAGGAGAACCAAATGTGCGCAGGCATGATAGATCTGAAGAAGGCTATGACCAAGATCACAGAACTGGAGGAAGAAATCAAGTCTACACGCGATGGTTATGAGGAGTAAATAACAACACTCATGGAGAAGAATGAAGATCTGAAGAAGAAGCTAAAAGTATTTATGGGATTTCCCGTGACTGGAGGAGAAGATGATGATTGCACTTGCCCGGAGAACTACATCATCATCAACGACACCGACTCGGACCCAGATAATAGCGATGATGACTTTGTTGATGAAGCTGGAGCAGATATCATGGAGTCTTCGACCGATCAATTTTTCTAGTCGACCACCATAACAGTAGTAGTATTCCCCCATGTATATAGTATAGTCCGAGCACTTTTGTAACGATAGTTAGACCGTTGTATGCCCTTGTTTAAATTGATTGGAGTGATTTTGTTTGCTTTTGTCTCATGTGCATATGGGTAGTGTTTTTCCCTCTAGACCTTATTCTATTCTATATTCTCATCTTTTCTAAACCCTCAGATGCCTCCGAGACGTGACAATGGATTTGCTTTCCCGCCGGAGCTCACTCAGTTGATCCAGCAGCAGAATGCATTGATGCAGATGTTAGTCTAGAATCAGAATCAGGGAAACAACAACAACAACCCACCACCATCACCACATGTTGATCACTTAGCCTGTTTCTTGAGGCTGAATCCGCCGGTGTTCTCAAGTAGCACCGAGCCGATAGTTGCAGATGATTGGCTCTGTAAGATGGGAAGGGAGTTGACCACTTTAGGATGCACAGATACGGAGAAGGTGCGTTTTGCCACACATCAGCTTGATGGACCCGCAGCATCATGGTGGGAGAATTTCATAGCCACTTATCCTATCGACACTGTCACATGGGATCAGTTTCAGCAAGCTTTCTGTGTTTCCCATGTTTCAGCAGGAGATATGGCCATGAAGAAGCGTGAGTTTCACAACTTACACCAAGGAGGACGTGCTGTTGGCCAGTATGTAGATGATTTTAGTAAACTAGCACGTTGTGCCCCAGATGATGGTGCTACGGATGCTGCTAAGCAGGAGAAGTTTCTGGAAGGACTGAATGATGAGCTGAGCATGCAGTTGATGGTGGCAACCATCAACAACTACCAGGAGTTGGTAGATCGAGCTCTCATGATTGAAGGGAAGCAGCAGCAGATTGACAACCGCAAGAGGAAGTATGGACAAGGGATGTACAATTCTGGAGCTCAGCAGAAGCCTCATTTTACCCCAAACTCGGGAGGACCTTTTTAGCATACCCATGGAGGAGGGAGTTCGCACAACCATAGTGGCCCCAAGAATGGTAATGGGAATGGAGTAAGCAACGGACAGAATCGCGCCAACCCATCAACACCAGCCAAGAGGGATCTAAGCCACATTACTTGTTACAAATGCCAGAAGACTGGACATTATGCCGCTGAATGTCCTGAAGCGAAGAATGGAAATGGCAATGGGAGCTCTGGGAAGAAGCCTAACCCTTTCAACAAGGGACAGGTGAACCACGTTAACGTGGAGGAGGCTGAAGCCAAGCCAGATGCAGTAATAGGTAAGTTTTTGGTTAAGTCATTTACTGCAATCGTTCTTTTTGATACTGGTGCATCGCATTCATACATATCAAGGGGATTTGTGGATAAGTATAAAATGCCAACCCAAGCTCTTAGGTCACCCATGTTAGTAACCTCTCCAGGAGCAGAGTATATGGCTAGTCTATGGTGTGATCGGTTACCATTAAGGATTGGTAACTACGTGTTTCCTGAGACCTAATAGTGTTGGAGTCGCAAGGACTGGATGTGATATTAGGCATGAATTGGTTATCAAAGTATGGAGGGAACATTGAGTGCGCCAGTAAGTCAATTTTGCTTACCACCCCAAGAAGGAAGAAGGATCAAGTATGTATCCTGGCATATGCCAAAGAGGACTCAAGTAAATTCCTTATCAGGAGTTGTACAGGAGGAAGTACCAGTAGTGAAGGATTTTCCTGACGTATTTTCAGAAGAGTTGCCAGGCATGCCACCGGATAGAGACATTGAGTTTTTTATTGAGCTTTTTGTAGGCACGGGGCCGATATCTAAGAGACCGTATAGGATGCCCGCACAGGATTTGGAAGAAATTAAGAAGCAGATTAAGGAACTACTGGATAAAGGCTATATTCGCCTAAGTTCTTCACCTTGGGGATCGCTAGTGCTTCTAGTGGAGAAGAAGGATGGATCATTAAGGATGGTTGTTGATTATCGAGGATTGAATGAAGTGACAATCAAGAACAAGTACCCACTGCCGATGATCAATGACTTGTTTGACTAATTGCAAGGAGTTAAGGTATTTTCCAAGATTGATCTGTGATCAGGATACCACCAGTTGAAGATTTGAGAGCAGGATATACCTAAGACGGCTTTTACCACCAGGTACGGGCTGTATGAGTATACCGTTATGTCATTTGGTCTGACTAACGTGCCTGCCTATTTCATGAACATGATGAACAAAGTGTTTATGGAGTTTCTGGATAAGTTCGTCGTGGTGTTCATTGATGATATTCTGGTCTACTCAAAGAATGAAGAGGAGCATAAGGAACATTTGCGTTTGGTACTCGGGAAGCTCAGAGAACATCAGTTATATGCCAAGTTCAGCAAATGTGAGTTTTGGTTGAAGGAAGTTGGATTTCTCGGACATGTTATATCCGGATAAGGAATAGTAGTAGACCCCACCAAAGTTGTCACTGTGACAAACTGGGAAGCCCCAACGACAGTTGGAGAGATCTGGAGTTTTCTTGGACTTGCAGGATACTCACGGAGGTTCATTGAGAATTTCTCGAAGATTGCAAAGCCCATGATGGAGTTGTTGAAAAGGACACCAAGTTCAAATGGACTGAGGAATGTGAGGCCAGTTTTCAGGAGTTGAAGAAACATTTGGTTACATCACCGGTGTTGATTCTGCCAGATTAGCGCAAGGATTATGAAGTATATTGCAATGCTTCCCGTCGAGGACTTGGAGCAGTGCTGATGCAGGAGGGAAGAGTTGTTTCATATGCCTCACGACAGCTTAAGCCCCATGAGTTAAATTATTCTACACATGATTTGGAGTTAGCAGCCGTAGTGCATGTATTAAAGACATGGAGAAATTTTCTCATCGGAAACCATTGTGAGGTGTACACAGATCATAAGAGTTTGAAGTACATCTTCACACAAAAGGAGTTGAATCTCGGGCAAAGGAGATGGTTGGAACTCATTAAGGATTATGATATGAGATTGCATTATCACCCCGGAAAGGCTAACATAGTAGCTGATGCGTTGAGCCGCAAGAGCCACGTCAACACACTCTTGACCGGAGAGTTACCAAAGGAGTTAGCCGAGGATCTTCGCGGGCTATGTTTGGAGATAGTTCTGAGAGGCTATGTTGCAGCGTTGGAGATTCAGTCGACTTTGATGGATAAGATCAGATAAGCTCAGAAGACTGACAAGGATATTGTCGAGATAAAAGAGAAGATGAGCAAAGGAAAAGCTTAAACTTTTCGTGAGGATGAGCACGATACCTTATGGTTTGAAGACCGCGTTTTTGTGCCTAATGACCCGGAGATCAGGAAGTTGATTCTGCAGGAGGCCCATGATTCACCATATTTGATTCACCCAGGAAATAGCAAGATGTATCTGGATTTGATGGAAACTTTCTGGTGGACCGGAATGAAAAAGGATATTGCGGAGTATGTAGCAATATGTGATGTATGTCAGAGAGTGAAAGTAGAACATCAAAAGCCAGCAGGATTGCTACAGCCATTGGGGATACCCGAATGGAAGTGGGATAAGCTAGGCATGGATTTTATCATAGGATTGCCCAGGACTCGTTCTGGCTATGACTCAATATGGGTTGTAGTCGATCGTTTGACGAAGGTAGCTCATTTCATCCCAGTGAAGACCACTTACACTAGTGCTAAGTTGGCAAAGATATACATGACCAGGATCGTATGTCTGCATGGAGTTCCGAGGAGCATTGTATCAGATAGAGGAACCCAGTTTACCTCAAAGTTCTGGAATCAGTTGCACGAAACTTTGGGTACCAGGCTAGAGTTCAGTACAGCCTTCCATCCACAGACAGATGGATAGACCGAGAGAGTCAATCAGATTCTGGAGGACATGCTGAGAGCTTGTGCGCTAGATTATGGATCTAGTTGGGACGAGAATTTGCCATATGCAGAGTTCTCTTACAACAACAGTTATCAATCCAGTTTGAAGATGGCCCCCTTCGAAGCTTTGTATGGAAGGAGGTGCAGGACACCGTTGTTGTGGGATGAAGTTGGAGACTATCAGTTGTTTGGGACAGATTTGATTAAAGAGTTTGAAGAAAAGGTGAAGTTGATTCACGACGGGCTCAAGGTAGCCCAGTCCAGACAGAAGAGCTATGTAGATTCTAAATGCAAGGAGACAGTTTACGAAGTCGGAGACAGAGTTTATCTTCGAGTGTCCCCGCTTCGAGGAGTTAAGCGTTTTGGAGTTAAGGGAAAGTTAGCGCCACGTTTTGTAGGACCATACAAAGTTTTGGAGCATATGGGAGAAGTTGCTTACAAGTTGGAATTGCCCGAAGGATTGTCAGGAGTTCATGATGTGTTTCATGTTTCCCAGTTGAAGAAGTGCCACGCAGAGATGGTTGATATACCGCTGAGAGATACAGTGCCGCTGGAAGCGATTCAGCTGGATAGTGATTTGACCTATGAGGAGAAACCAGTGAAGATTCTCGAGTTTGCTAGCCGAGTCACCCACGGCAAGGTTATCAAGTTTTGCAAAGTTTAGTGGATCCACCATACCGAAGATGAAGCCACCTGGGAGCGAGAGGAAGATCTATTGAAGGACCACCCTCACCTATTTTCTAGCCAACCCGAATCTCGAGGGCGAGATTCATCTTAAGGGGGGTAGGTTTGTAACATCCCAAATTTTCAATTTGGAATGTTATACATTAGATCATCATTGCATATCATATTTTATTGCATTTTGGCTTGATCCCGGAAATTCTATGCAACTCAAAGACCCACGAGAGAGTTGGGGATTTCATTATTTTCATATTTGAGTTTTCTCGAAAATTTGAAAATAGGATCATTTGATTTTATTTATTTTATCTTCACATATTTCTAATATAAAGATAAGAGAGAGGGAATAAAACGACTTTCCAAAAAAAAGAAATATTGAGGTTTTAATAAAAAAATCAAATAAGATTTTATTTCAGAGTTTATCACTATTTTATTTGAATTTAGGAAAAATGTGTGTTTTTCAAAATTGCATTTAGGCCCCAAATAAATGTTCATCTTGTCTGGCTTATTTTTAGAAGACGGGCAAAATTTATTTCGGGATTTTTGGAGTCCGTTTAATATTTCATTTATTTGTTTTTCTGCGTGTTCGAATTATTTTTTTTAAAGCTAACCGACTTAACGGGGCGTGGGCGACCCAGACTCCCGCCGCCCCGGGCCTTATAAGCCATGCCCCCGACCCTCGCAGCCCACCGCCATCCCACCTACCGCCGCCGCCGAAACCCTAACCCTAACCCGCGCCGCCGCCGCGACCCCGCGCCGCCGCCGCGTCGTCTCGCCACCACCGCCGGACGCCGACCCCACCGCCCGTCGCCGCCGACCCCCTCGCGGCCGCCGGATGTCGCCTCACCGGGGTTGCCCGCCGCTGTCACGCGTCCCGAGGTAGCCGTCGGTTTTATCTCAAAAACCGTTCAGTTTTTATTCAAAAACCGAGATGCGTTTTTTAGATCGGTTTTATTTTTTCCCGGTTTAGTCTATTTTGCGGACGTTTGTCCGTACGTTCGTTTTAACGAACGGTTTTCGTCGTTTAGCCGTAGACAGCGAACGTTTGCTCATTAGCCTATTCGTCCGTTTTTTCTTTTTCTTGGATTTTCCGTGATTATTTCTGATCGCGATTTTTGATCCGATTTTCGTTCTAGTATAACTTTTCGCTCATTTATCGGAATCAGGCGATTCAAGCGCCTAGAGTTTCGTCTCGAAACCCTCTTTTCATTTAACCAACTCAAACAAGTTTTTGCTACTGTAAAATTTGACTTAGGTCCAGATTAGTAAATGAAGCTTGTTTCTTTCGCCATTTGACTTTCGTTGCTTCGTTTGATTTGATTCTTTTTGCAAACTGGAGTTCTTAAGTTGAACTTTCTGGTTAGATCTTTTATTTGAGTTTTACCTGTGCACTAGATGAGTGCTTATTGTATGCTTGTTTGTTTGTGATAAAGTACCCGGAGTGCGCCGCTTGCTACTATGAGTCTCTAGGTTTCACGGATCATCAGCAAGGCAAGTAACACTTTGATCATACCTCCTTACTACCTAGTTTTATTGCATTAGATCAATACTCAAACAATTGCATGATTAGGATTAGATTTAATATGTGGATATTGGGAAGTAGATGAGGTAGTACCCATTACCTATTTTATTTATCAAACCTTTGGGAGTTACTTCTATGTTAGCTTATATTGCTATGCTATGCTAGTAGACGTGGATTTGGGTGAGTGTATCCATGACAGATGTGAGATTGTTAATTAATGGTTTATTTAAGGTGGCAACTTAAATTCATATCTGGGTGGATTGAGGCACCTGGGGAACCTAGTGTTGCCTGTATTTTTTGGAAATCCCGGGGTACCGTGTGATTCTCCTATGGACCGCCACTTTTGTCCTCGCATGCACAGAGATGATAGAGACTCACGCAGCCACCAACCTATTTCCTCGTCTGACTAAGCACAGGTCCTGCGTTCAAACCCTAGCATGCTTCTTCTTCCCACGGACAAGGCGTGAACCTCTGCTAATGGTGAGCCACAGCCAGGCAAGGTAGCCACCCATTGTTTCTGCGGAGGATGCGTGCAGTGTCGTGCCCGCCACCGCCGGTGGGGGGAGACGGGGATGGGATGTTGTAGAACATAGCATGGGAATAAGAGTCGCGGCGATGGCCACCGCGATGGTCAACGACGGGGAGGGGAGCATACCAGTGTAGAAATTGGCTCCAACAATCCCAATCCATAAGCCTAAGGTGAATCTTGATCCAATTTTGAAACTGCAATCATTGATTTGTTAATTCGATTCATCATGAAATCCCCAATTGAATGTGAAGCCACTATTCGGATTCAGAGAGAAATAGATGCAGATGACATTGAGGAGTAAGGATTTGTAGCATGTATTGTCGTGAAATTGGCTTCTGTAATGAGGTGCAACAAAAAAAATTAAACACCCAATGTTGAATTCCTAGATCCGCCACTGGCCGCGGTGAGGCCGTAGCGGGAGCTTCCTGGTTACTTCACCATCTTCATGATGTGACACTATAAGTAATTCAAGCTTACAATGGCGTGAGTGTGTTGAAAATATGCCCTAGAGGCAATAATGAAATGGTTATTATTATGTTTCCTTGTTCATGGTAATTGTCAATTGTTCATGCTATAATTGTATTGACCGGAAACCGTAATACATGTGTGAATACATAGACCACAACATGTCCCTAGTGAGCCTCTAGTTGACTAGCTCGTTGATCAATAGATGGTCATGGTTTCCTGACTATGGACATCGGATGTCATTGATAACGGGATCACATCATTAGGAGAATGATGTGATGGACAAGACCCAATCGTAAGCATAGCACAAGATCGTGTAGTTCATTTGCTAAAGCTTTTCTAATGTCAAGTATCATTTCCTTAGACCATGAGATTGTGAAACTCCCGGACATCGTAGGAATGCTTTGGGTGTACCAAACGTCACAACGTAACTGGGTGGGTATAAAGGTGCACTACAGGTATCTCCGAAAGTGTCTGTTGGGTTGGCACAAATCGAGACTGGGGTTTGTCACTCAGTATGACAGAGAGGTATCTCTGGGCCCTCTCGGTAATGCATCATCATAATGAGCTCAATATGACTAAGTAGTTGGTCATGGGATCATGCATTATGGAACGAGTAAAGTGACTTGCCGGTAATGAGATTGAACGAGGTATTGGGATACCGACGATCGAATCCCGGGCAAGTAATGTACCGATTGACAAAGGGAATTGTATACGGGATTGCTTGAATCCTCGACATCGTGGTCCATCCGATGAGATCATCGTGGAACATGTGGGAGCCAACATGGGTATCCAGATCCCACTGTTGGTTATTGGCCGGAGAGCTGTCTCGGTCATGTTTGCATGATTCCTGAACCCGTAGGGTCTACACACTTAAGGTTCGATGACGCTAGAGTTGTTATGGGAAATAGTATGTGGTTACCGAATGTTGTTCGGAGTCCTGGACAAGATCCCGGACGTCACGAGGAGTTCCGTAATGGTCCGGAGGTGAAGATTAATATATGGGAAGTCATCATACGGTCACCGGAAGTATTCGGGGGTTTGCCGGTATTGTACCGGGACCATCGAAGGGGTTCCGGGGGTCCACCGGGAGGGTCCACCTGCCCCAGAGGTCCCTATGGGCTGTATGTGGAAGGGAACCAGCCCCTAAGTGGGCTGGGCACCATCCGCCCCTAGGGCCCATGCGCCTAGGGTTGGGGGGAAACCCTAAAGGGGGCGCCCCCCTTGGCTTGGGGGGCAAGCCCCTCCCCTTGGCCGCTGATATGTCTCCAACGTATCTACTTTTCCAAACATGTTTGCCCTTGTATTGGACTCTAACTTGCATGATTTGAATGAAACTAACCCGGACTGACGCTATTTTCAGCAGAACTGCCATGGTGTTGCTTATTGTGCAGAAAACAAAAGTTCTCGGAATGACCTGAAAATCCACGGAGATAACTTTTGGAAAATATAAAAAATACTGGTGAAAGAATCAAGGCCGGGGGGCCACACCCTGTTCACGAGGGTGGGGGACGCGCCCTCCCCCCTGGGCGCGCCCCCTGTCTCATGGGCCCCCTGATGCTCCACCGACCTCAACTCCAACTCCATATATTCCGTCTCGCCGAGAAAAAAATCAAAGAGAAAGTTTCATTGCGTTTTATGATACGGAGCCACCGCCAAGCCCTAATCTCTCTCGGGAGGGTTGATATGGAGTACGTTCGGGGCTCCGTAGAGGGGGATTCATCGTCGTCGTCGTCATCAACCATCCTCCATCACCAATTTCATGATGCTCACCGCCGTGCGTGAGTAATTCCATCGTAGGCTTGCTGGACGGTGATGGGTTGGATGAGATTTACCATGTAATCAAGTTAGTTTTGTTAGTGTTTGATCCCTAGTATCCACTATGTTCTGAGATTGATGTTGCTATGACTTTGCTATGCTTAATGCTTGTCACTAGGGCCCGAGTGCCATGATTTCAGACCTGAACCTATTATGTTTTCATGAATATATGTGAGTTCTTGATCCTATCTTGCAAGTCTATAGTCACCTATTATGTGTTATGATCCGACAACCCCGAAGTGACAATAATCGGGATACTTCTCGGTGATGACCGTAGTTTGAGGAGTTCATGTATTCACTATGTGCTAATGCTTTGTTCCAGTTCTCTATTAAAAGGAGGCCTTAATATCCCTTAGTTTCCACTAGGACCCTGCTGCCACGGGAGGGTAGGACAAAAGATGTCATGCAAGTTCTTTTCCATAAGCACGTATGACTATATTCGGAATACATGCCTACATTACATTGATGAACTAGAGCTAGTTCTGTGTCACCCTATGTTATAGCTATTACATGAGGAATCGCATCCGACATAATTATCCATCACTGATCCAATGCCTACGAGCTTTTCACATATTGTGCTTCGCTTATTTACTTTTCTGTTGCTACTGTTACAACTACTACAAAACTGCTATCTTTACTTTTGCCACTGTTACCATTACTATCATACTACTTGCTACTAAATACTTTGTTGCAGATACTAGTTTATCCGGGTGTAGTTGAATTGACAACTCAACTGCTAATACTTAAGAATACTCTTTGGCTCCCCTTGTGTCGAATCAATAAATTTGGGTTAAATACTCTACCCTCGAAAGTTGTTGCGATCCCCTTCACTTGTGGGTTATCAAGACTAATTTCTGGCGTTGTTTCCTGGGAGCATAGCTCTATTATTTGAGTCACTTGGGATTTATATCTGTTGATCACTATGAGGAACTTGAAAGACGAAAGAACCAAGATTTTTCTCTCAACTACGAGGGGAGGTAAGGAACTGTCATCTAGCTCTGCACTAGATTCTCCTTCTGTTTTGAGTAAGCTTGCGACACCTAAACCTGCTACTGCTATGAATTATGATATGTCGCATGTTATTGATGATGCCACTTCTGCTATGCATGATCTTATGATGAAACTACTTCTGTGCGTGATACTACTTTGCCATTAGGTGAATTTCTTGATGAACAACTTGCTAGGGTTAGAGAGAATGAAATTATTAATGATGATATTATTGATGATAGTGAAGATGAAAGTTCTCCCCCTGATTATGAATTGCATGTTGTTCCTGAGGGTTATGTTATGGATGAAGAAGCTGCTAGAGCTATTTTTGCTTGCAAAGATAGATATGATCTTAAGAAGTTATTAGCTAAATGGAAGCAGCAATCCCTTAATGCTAGAATGAAACCTGACCCCGCTTTTGCTACTTCACCTATCTGTGTTACTGATAAGGATTATGAATTCTCTATTGATCCTGAAATAATTACGTTGGTTGAATCTGATCCTTTTTATGGCTATGAATCTGAAATTGTTTTGGCACATCTTACCAAGTTAAATGGTATAGCCACCCTGTTTACTAATGATGAGAAGTCTCGCCATTATTATATCCTTAATATATTTCCGTTCTCATTAAAGGGTGATGATAAGACTTGGTTTAATTCTCTTGATCCTGGTTGTGTGCGTAGTCCCGGGGATATGATTTATTACTTCTCTGCTAAATATTTTCCTGCTCATAAGAAACAAGCTTGCGGGGAATACATAAATTTGTGCAAATCAAAGAAGAGAGTCTCCCACAACCTTGGGGGAGGCTTCTCCGATTACTTAATGCTTTGCCTGATCATCCTCTTAAGAAAAATGAAATACTTGATATCTTTTATAATGGACTAACCGATGCTTCCAAGGACTACTTGGATAGTTGTGCTGGTTGTGTTTTCAGGGAAAGAACAGTCGACCAAGCTGAATTACTATTGAATAATATGTTGACTAATGAAAATAATTGGACTCTTCCTGAGCCAATTCCTGAGGCAATTCCTGAGCCAATTGAGCCAACTCCTGAGCCTATCCCTAAACCAACTCCGAAGAAGAGGGGAGTTCTATTTCTCAGTCCTGAAGATATGCAAGAGGCAAAGAAATCAATGAAAGAAAAAGGTATTAAAGCTGAAGATGTTAAGAATTTACCACCTATTAAAGAAATACATGGTCTTAATATACCGCCTGTTGAAGAAACACATTGTCTTGATAACTCGACACAGGTAGTAAAGGTAAATTCTCTCTATAGATATGATAAAGTTGAAATTACCTCTACTAAATTTCATAGCCCATGCTTAGATGAATATGATGACTTTATGGCTAGACAAGAAAGTTTTAATGCTTATGTTGGTAGAGAATTAAAGAATAATGCTTTCGAGATAGGACGCTTGAGTGATTATATGGCTAGAGTTAAAGGTGAACTTAAACTCATTAGCAAATATGCTTCTATGGTTACCACTCAAGATGAGCAAGTACTTAAAGCTCAAAGTGATTTGCTCGATGAATTAAATAATAAACATGACTTTGCTGTTAGAGTGGCTACTAGAACTGGTAGAATGACTCAGGAACCTTTGTATCCTGAAGGCCATCCTAAGAGAATCGAGCAGGATTCTCAGAGAAAGAATTTAGAGGCACCTAGTTCTTCCAAAAAGAAGAAAAAGGAAAACGATAGGACTTTGCATGCTTCTAGTGAACCTGATTTAGAGACACGTGAGAATCCCAATGATATTTCTATTTTTGATGTTGAAACACAATCAGGTGATGAACATGAACCTAATGATAATGTTAATGATAATGTTCATGTTGATGCTCAACCTAGCAAAAATAATGATGTAGAGATTGAACCTGCTGTTGATCTTGATAACCCACAATCAAAGAATCAACATTATGATAAAAGAGATTTTGTTGCTAGGAAGCACGGTAGAGAAAGAGAACCATGGGTTTAGAAACCCATGCTCTTTCTTCTTAAACCATCCAACACAAAGGATGATGAGGATTTTAAGCGCTTTGCTGAAATGATTAGACCTATCTTCTTACATATGCGCTTAACTGATATGCTTAAATTAAATCCTTATGCCAAGTATATGAAGGATATCATTACTAATAAAAGAAAGATGTCGGAAGCTGAAATTTTCACCATGCTTGCTAATTATACTTTTAAGGGTGGAATACCAAAGAAACATGGAGACCCCGGGGTACCAACTATACCATGCACCATTAAAAGAAACTATGTTAAAACTGCTTTATGTGATCTTGGAGCTGGTGTTAGTGTTATGCCTCTCTCTTTATATCGTAGACTTGAATTGAATAAGTTGACACCTACTGAAATATCTTTGCAAATGGCTGATAAATCAACTGCTATACCTGTTGGTATTTGTGAGGATGTGCCTGTTGTGGTTGCAAATGTCACTATCTTAACGAACTTTGTTATTCTTGATATTCCCAAGAATGATAGTATGTCGATTATCCTTGGTAGACCCTTTTTGAATACTGCAGGGGTTGTTATTGATTGCAACAAAGGCAATGTCACTTTTCATGTTAATGGTAATGAGCATACGGTAAACTTTCTGAGGAAACAACCTCAAGTTCATAGCATCAATTCTATTGGAAAAAGTCCAACTATCATTATTCGAGGTTTTGAATTCCTCTTCCTACTATCAAGAAAAAATATGGTATTCTTATTGTTGGGGATGTTCATATCCCCGTTGAGGTAACCTAGTGTTATTCGAAATTTCTCCGGTTACGTGTTATTCAGAATGAGTTTGTTACCAAGAGTTGATCAACCTTGTTTGTGGATTCATTTTGATGATCATGAGATGGATGAAACTAGAAGGCACAACCTTCTGTACCCTCTTTTTACTTTCTATTATTTAGAATAAATAAAGCAAAAATAGTATTATCTGTCTGTTTTCTGAATTATCCGTGCAATAAAAAATATCCCGAAAATAAAAGTGCTCCAAATGCCCTGCAAATTTAGTATGATTTTTATGGAATATTTGAGGATTTTAGGCATTGAAAACACTGCAGGGGGGCAAGCACGTGGCCACGAGGGAGGAGGGCGCGCCCACACCCCCTGGGCGCCCCCCTGTCTCATGGGCCCACGGTGGCCCCCCTCCACTTATTCCTGCACCCACACACTTCATCTTCCTCCCAAAAAAATCCCCATCCAGCTCAAGCACGAGTTCTAGCTCATTTTGCCGTGATTTTCGATCTCCTTGCTCAAAGCTCCATTCACAAAACTGCTTTGGGAGATTTTTGCTTGGTATGTGGCTCCTCCATTGGTCCAATTAGGTTTTGTTCTAGTGCTTTATTCATTGCAAATGTTTGCTGCATAGGTGACCCTGTTCTTGAGCTTGCATGTCAAATTTATGAGGTCCCAAGTAATTATAATGCATGATATAGGCTCTAGGCACTTGTAGGAGTAGTTGCTACCAATCTTGTTTAGTTTTATTCACTTTTATTTTGAAGTTACTAAAAAATTCAAAAAAATTCAGCGAAAGAAATATGTCTAGGAGAATGTACCAAGGTGGTTCCTCAACAAAGAGAGGACCTAGGCATGCTATGCGTGAGCGAGACGATGAACCACCAAGGGATGCCAAAGTGCGAGCTTGTGAGTGGCCATCAGAAGAGTTTATGGTCAATGCAGGCATTAAGGATGAATTTGACGCTTATGTGTGTAACGCCGAACTTGAGGACTTCATACAAGATAAGTGTCATTAGTACTACCAATTGACTGATTCATTCGTAAGAAGGTTTAAATATACATCTTCGTGTAATTCTCTGAGTGTCCTGTTTGATATTTATGATCAATCTTATACCATGGACTTAGAAGATTTTACAACTGCTTGCAAACTCCCGCAGTGGGGCATTGTTCATGAACCCCACAGATCTGAATATAAAGACTTTCTTGCTAGTATTACTGTAGGAGAATCTAGGGATATAGCACAAGCTACCATAGGGAGAATTCATTTTCCTGCTATACATTATTTTGCTCTCTTCATTGGTAGATGCATTTAACGGTAAAGATGAAGCATGTCACATGTGTGTCCCTGATCTTTGTGTCCTCAAGAGTGTTGTGTTAGGTAATAAAGATTACAACTTGGGGGCAATAGTTGCACGTAGGTTGCATAATAATGGTATATCTGGAGATTTATTTGGAGGGATTTATGCGACCCGTGTTGCTAATTATCTTGGTATAGCCCCACGAGAGGAGGATATGGAGTTGCTTCCTGCTTATTTAGATTATGATGCGATGGTCAAACATCGTTTTCTTTTGAGGAATGAACAATTCCTCTAGTATCGACTAATTTTTGATAGACGTAGCTCTGTCTATGTTACTCTCCCTGCTCCTTCCCTTTTTGATTACCAGGCAAAACGAAGATATGTTGTTACCAGGGAGGAGGCAGCTGAACACGAGGGGAGAGCGGAGGCGGCTCGCCAACATGCCGCTGCTCAGGATGCATTTGCTGATGCATCTCAGTACGACCCTAGTTATAACTTCGGATATCAGCCAGGCTATCCTTGGCATTAGACCAACTTAGGCCAAAAGCCTAATCTTGGGGGAGTACATATTTCTCACCGACTTTACATTCATGTTCAAACACTATTCTAGTTGTCGGTGCTCATACTCTTTCATTGTACTATCCATGCTAGTTTAATTTCTTTTTCTAGTTTTCTTCTTGTGTGTTTGATAAACCTTAAGAAAAACAAAAAAAATAGTTGGTTTACTTTCCATGCTTGTAGTATTAATTAAAATGAAAACCCAAAAAGATTTCTCGTTCTTCTTTTACTTGTTGGGAGCTTTCCCGTGTAAATAGTTTTATTTCTTTTCTTTCCTTTGGTGGTCGAGAGTAGAAGACCATATTGAAAATGTTTAGTGGCTCTCATATGCATGATTGTTGATTTAACCTAGAGCTCATATTACTTTGTCTTCTCTCTTGAATTGAATGCTTGCAGATTCCAGCTTAATCCAATGCACGTGCAATATTATTATTATACACACCGTTCGGTCGTGCAAGTGAAAGGCAATAATGACGATATATGATGGACTGATTGAGATGAGAGAAGCTAGTATGAACTCGACCTCTTTTGTTTTTGTAAATATGATGAGTTCATCGTTCCTGATTCAGCCTATTATGAAGTGAACATATTTGCAATGACATTTAGAGATTATAGTTGCTTGTGCTATGCTTAATTAGCTATGAGTTATAATGGTTTACCTTGCGTGCCAACATGCTATTAAAATGATTATGATGTGGTATGATGGGATGGTATCCTCTTTTGAATGAATTGAGTGACTCGACTTGGCACATGTTCACGCATGTAGTTGAAACAAAATCAACGTAGCCTTCACGATATTTATGTTCATGGTGGATTATATCCTACTCATGCTTGTACTTGGTGTAAATTAGTTTTAGTGCATGTTCACGACTGTTGTCGCTCTCTCAGTTGGTCGCTTCCCAGTCTTTTGCTAGCCTTCACATGTACTAAGCGGGAATACTGCTTGTGCATCCAAACTCCATAAACCCCAAAGTTGTTCCATATGATTTCACCATACCTTCCTATACGCGGTATCTACCTGCCGTTCCAAGTAAATTTATAAGTGCCAAACTCCAAACCTTCAAATGAAATTATGTTTTGTATGCTCGAGCAGCTCATGTTTCAACTAGGGTTGTATGTATCTTCCATGCTAGATGGGTTATTCTCAAGAGGAGTGGACTCCGCTCCTCATTCACGAGAAAATGGCTGGTAACCGGGATGCCCAGTCCCATGATCAAAAAGATCAAAGCAAATCAAAAAAATTAAACAGAACTCCCCCAGGGTTGTTGTTAGTTGGAGGCACTTGTTGTTTCGAGCAAGCCATGGATTGATGCTTGTTGGTGGTGGGGGAGTATAAACTTTTACCTTTCTATTTGGGAACCGCCTATAATGTATGTAGCATGGAAGATATCGCCATCTCATAGTTGTTGCGTTGACAGTGAAAGTATGCCGCTCAAAATGTTATTCATCTCTATTTCAAAATCGAGCTATGGCACCTCTACAAATCTCTGCTTCCCTCTACGAAGGGCCTATCTATTTACTTTTATGTTGAGTCATCACCCTTCTTATTAAAAAGCACCCGCTGGAGAGCACACTGTTATTTGCATGCATTACTATTAGTTTACATTGGGTATGACTTGACTGGATCTCTTTTACCATGAATTACAATGTTTAGTCAGTCCTTGATTTTTGAAGGTGCTCTGCATTTATGTTTTGCGGTCACAGAAAGGGCTAGCGAGATATCATCTTGTTATATCATATTGTGATTGTTTTGAGAAAGTGTTGTCATCCGAGTTTTATTATTATTGCTCGCTAGTTGATTATGCCATTGATATGAGAAAATAGGAGACCTAAGTGTTATTGTGAATATGGTTAGTTCATAATCTTTGCTGAAAACTTGAATGTTGGCTTTACATATTTACAACAACAAGAGCAAATAGAGTTTGTAAAAGTTTTTCTTTATCACTTTCAGTTTATCAACTGAATTGCTGGCGGCCAAGCAAAGATTTAAGCTTGGGGGAGTTGATACGTCTCCAACGTATCTACTTTTCCAAACACTTTTACCCTTCTTTTGGACTCTAACTTACATGATTTGAACGAAACTAACCCGGACTGATGTTGTTTTTAGCAGAACTGCCATGGTGTTGTTTATTGTGCAGAAAACAAATGTTCTCGAAATGACCTGAAAATCCACGGAGATAACTTTTGGAAAATATAAAAAATACTGGCGAAAGAATCAAGGCCAGGGGGCCCGCACCCTGTCCATGAGGGTGGGGGGGCGCGCCCCCTGTCTCGTGGGTCCCCTGATGCTCCATCGACCTCAACTCCAACTCCATATATTCCGTTTCGTGGAGAAAAAAATCAGAGAGAAAGTTTCATCGCTTTTTACGATACGGAGCCGCCGCCAAGCCCTAATCTCTCTCAGGAGGGCTGATTTGGAGTCCGTCCGGGGCTCCGGATAGGGGGATTTGTCGTTGTCGTCATCATCAACCATCCTCCATCACCAATTTCATGATGCTCACCGCCGTGCGTGAGTAATTCCATCGTAGGCTTGTTGGGCGGTGATGGGTTGGATGAGATTTACCATGTAATCAAGTTAGTTTTGTTAGGGTTTGATCCCTAGTATCCACTATGTTCTGAGATTGATGTTGCTATGACTTTGCTATGCTTAATGCTTGTCACTAGGGCCCGAGTGCCATGATTTCCGACCTGAACCTATTATGTTTTCATGAATATATGTGAGTTCTTGATCCTATATTGCAAGTCTATAGTCACCTATTATGTGTTATGATTCGACCACCCCGAAGTGACAATAATCGGGATACTTCTCGGTGATGACTGTAGTTTGAGGAGTTCATGTATTCACTAAGTGCTAATGCTTTGTTGCGGTTCTCTATTAAAAGGAGGCCTTAATATCCCTTAGTTTCCACTAAGACCCCGCTACCATGGGAGGGTAGGACAAAAGATGTCATGCAAGGTCTTTTCCATGAGCATGTATGACTATATTCGGAATACATGCCTACATTACATTGATGAACTGGAGCTAGTTCTGTGTCACCCTATGTTATAGCTATTACATGAGGAATCGCATCTGACATAATTATCCATCACTGATCCAATGCCTACGAGTTTTTCACATATTGTGCTTCGCTTATTTACTTTTCTGTTGACTGTTACAACTACTACAAAACTGCTAACTTTACTTTTGCCATTGTTACCATTACTATTATACTACTTGCTACTAAATACTTTGCTGCAGATACTAAGTTATCCAGGTGTGGTTGAATTGACAACTCAACTGCTAATACTTAAGAATATTCTTTGGATCCCCTTGTATCGATTCAATAAATTTGGGTTGAATACTCTACCCTCGAAAGCTGTTGCGATCCCCTACACTTGTGGGTTATCAGCCGCCGCCCCCCCCCCTCCCCCCCTCTAGATCTCATCTAGAGGGGCTAGCCCCCTTTCCCCTTCGCCCTATAAATAGAGGGGAGGAGGGAGGGCAGCAGCACCTCATCCAAGGCGCAGCCCTCCCCCTCTCCAACACCGCCTCCTCCTCCGTTGAGCTTGGCAAAGCTCTGCCGGAGAACCGCTGATCCTCCACCACCACGCCGTCGTGCTGCCGGAGTTCTTCCCCAACTTCTCCTTCCCCCTTGCTGGATCAAGAAGGAGGAGACGTCCCCGTGCTGCACGTGTGTTGAACGCGGAGGCGCGGTTGTTCGGTGCTTAGATCAGAATCAACCACGATCTGAATCGCTGCGAGTACGACTCCTTCATCCAGTGATGATTTTCCACTTCACTCTGAAATTCTTTAAACTTTTCAAATGTTTCAGACTTGTGTTTCATTAAGTAGATATACCCATATCTGCTCAAATCATCTGTGAATGTGAGAAAATAACGATACCCGCCGCGAGCCTCAACATTCATTGGACCACAAACATCAGTATGTATGATTTCCAACAAATCAGTTGCTCGCTCCATAGTTCCGGAGAATGGCATTTTAGTCATCTTGCCCATGAGGCACGGTTCGCAAGTACCAAGTGATTCATAATCAAGTGATTCCAAAAGCCCATCAGTATGGAGTTTCTTCATGCGCTTTACACCGATATGACCTAAACGGCAGTGCCACAAATAAGTTGCACTATCATTATCAACTCTGTATCTTTTGGTTTCAACACTATGAATATGTGTATCACTACTATCGAGATTCAATAAAAATAGACCACTCTTCAAGGGTGCATGACCATAAAATATATTACTCATATAAATAGAACAACCATTATTCTCTGACTTAAATGAATAACCGTATCGCATCAAACAAGATCCAGATATAATGTTCATGCTCAACACTGGCACCAAATAACAATTATTTAGGTCTAAAACTAATCCCGATGGTAGATGTAGAGGTAGCGTGCCGACCGCGATCACATCGACTTTGGAACCATTTCCCACGCGCATCGTCACCTCGTCCTTAGCCAATCTTCGCTTAATCTGTGGTCCCTGTTTCGAGTTGCAAATATTAGCAACAGAACCAGTATCAAATACCCAGGTACTACTGCGAGCATTAGTAAGGTACACATCAATAACATGTATATCACATATACCTTTGTTCACTTTGCCATCCTTCTTATCCGCCAAATACTTGGGGTAGTTCCGCTTCCAGTGTCCAGTCTGCTTGCAGTAGAAGCACTCAGTCTCAGGCTTAGGTCCAGACTTGGGTTTCTTCTCTTGAGCAGCAACTTGTTTGCTGTTCTTCTTGAAGTTCCCCTTCTTCTTCCCTTTGCCCTTTTTCTTGAAACTGGTGGTCTTGTTAACCATCAACACTTGATGCTCCTTCTTGATTTCTACCTCCGTGGCTTTTAGCATTGCAAAGAGCTCGGGAATAGTCTTGTCCATCCCTTGCATATTATAGTTCATCACGAAGCTCTTGTAGCTTGGTGGCAGTGATTGAAGAATTCTGTCAATGACACTATCATCAGGAAGATTAACTCCCAGTTGAATCAAGTGATTATTATACCCAGACATTTTGAGTATGTGCTCACTGACAGAACTATTCTCCTCCATCTTGCAGCTGTAGAACTTATTGGAGACTTCATATCTCTCAATCTGGGCATTTGCTTGAAATATTAACTTCAACTCCTGGAACATCTCATATGCTCCATGACGTTCAAAACGTCGTTGAAGACCCGGTTCTAAGCCGTAAAGCATGGCACACTGAACTATCGAGTAGTCATCAGCTTTGCTCTGCCAGACGTTCTTAACGTTGTCAGTTGCATCAGCAGCAGGCCTGCCACCCAGCGATGCTTCCAGGACGTAATTCTTCTGTGCAGTAATGAGGATAATCCTCAGGTTACGGACCCAGTCCGTGTAATGGCTACCATCATCTTTCAACTTTGCTTTCTCAAGGAACGCATTAAAATTCAACGGAACAACAACACGAGCCATCTATCTACAACAAACATAGACAAGCAAAATACTATCAGGTACTAAGTTCATGATAAATTTAAGTTCAATTAATCATATTACTTAAGAACTCCCACTTAGACATCCCTCTAATCTTCTAAGTGATTACGTGATCCATATCAACTACACCATGTCCGATCGTCACGTGAGATGGAGTAGTTTCAACAGTGAACATCAATATGTTGATCATATCTACTATATGATTCACGCTCGACCTTTCGGTCTCCGTGTTCCGAGGCCATATCTGTTATATGCTAGGCTCGTCAAGTTTAACCTGAGTATTCCGCGTGTGTAACTGTTTTGCACCTATTGTATTTGAACGTAGAGCGTATCACACCCGATCATCACGTGGTGTCTCAGCACGAAGAACTTTCGCAACAGTGCATACTCAGGGAGAACACTTCTTGATAATTTAGTGAGAGATCATCTTAAAATGCTACCGTCAATCAAAGCAATATGAGATGCATAAAGGATAAACATCACATGCAATCAATATAAGTGATATGATATGGCCATCATCATCTTGTGTTTGTGATCTCCATCTTCGAAGCACCGTCGTGATCACCATCGTCACCGGCGCGACACCTTGATCTCCATCGTAGCATCGTTGTCGTTACGCCATCTATTGCTTCTACGACTATCGCTACAGTTTAGTGATAAAGTAAAGCAATTACAGGGCGTTTGCATTTCATACAATAAAGCGACAACCATATGGCTCCTGCCAGTTGCCGATAACTTCGGTTACAAAACATGATCATCTCATACAATAAAATATAGCATCACGTCTTGACCATATCACATCACAACATGCCCTGCAAAAACAAGTTAGACGTCCTCTACTTTGTTGTTGCAAATTTTACGTGGCTGGTACGGGCTTTAACAAGAACCGTTCTTACCTACGCATCAAAACCACAACAATAGTTCGTCAAGTTAATGTTGTTTTAACCTTCACAAGGACCGGGCGTAGCCACACTCGATTCAGCTAAAGTGAGAGAGACAGACACCCGCCAGTCACCTTTAAGCACGAGTGCTCGTAACGGTGAAACCAGTCTCGCGTAAGCGTACACGTAATGTCGGTCCGGGCCGCTTCATCTCACAATATCGCTGAGCCAAAGTATGACATGCTGGTAAGCAGTATGACTTGTATCGCCCACAACTCACTTGTGTTCTACTCGTGCATATGACATCTACGCATAAAACCAGGCTCGGATGCCACTGTCGGGGAACGTAGTAATTTCAAAAAAAAAAATCCTACGCACACGCAAGATCATGGTGATGCATAGCAACGAGAGGGGAGAGTAATGTCCATGTACCCTCGTAGACCGTAAGCGGAAGCGTTATGACAACGCGGTTGATGTAGTCGTACGTCTTCACGATCCGACCGATCCAAGTACCGAACGTACGGCACCTCCGAGTTCAGCACACGTTCGGCTCGATGACGATCCCCGGACTCTGATCCAGCAAAGTGTCGGGGATGAGTTCCGTCAGCATGACGGCGTGGTGACGATGATGATGTTCTACCGGCGTAGGGCTTCGCCTAAACTCCGCGACGATATGATCGAGGTGGAATATGGTGGAGGGGGGGGGCACCGCACACGGCTAAGGAACGATCACGTAAATCAACTTGTGTGTTCTAGGGTGCCCCCTACCCCCGTATATAAAGGAGGGAGGGGGAGGTGCGGCCGGCCCCCAAGGGTTGCGCCTGGAGGAGTCCTACTCCCACCGGGAGTAGGACTCCCCCCTCTTGCCTTGGTGGAGAAGGAAAGGGGGGAGGGGAAAGAGGAAAGGGGGGCGCCCCCCCCCCTCCTTGTCCTATTCAGACTAGGGGGGAGGGGGGGCGCGGCATGCCCTGGCCGGCCCTCCTCTTCTCCCTCATGGCCCATGTAGGCCTAATAACCACCAGGGGGGTTCCGGTAACCCCCCGGTACTCCGGAAAAATCCCGGTTTCTCCCGGAATGTTTCCGATATCCAAATATAGGCTTCCAATATATCAATCTTTATGTCTCGACCATTTCGAGACTCCTCGTCATGTCCTGGATCACATCCGGGACTCCGAACAACCTTCGGTACATCAAAATATATAAACTCATAATAAAACTGTCATCGTAACGTTAAGCGTGCGGACCCTACGGGTTCGAGAACTATGTAGACATGACCTAGAACTATTTTCGGTCAATAACCAATAGCGGAACCTGGATGCTCATATTGGCTCCTACATATTCTACATAGACCTTTTATCGGTCAAACCGCATAACAACATACGTTGTTCCCTTTGTCATCGGCATGTTACTTGCCCGAGATTCGATCGTCGGTATCTAATACCTAGTTCAATCTCGTTACCGGCAAGTCTCTTTACTCGTTACGTAATGCATCATTCCGTAACTAACTCATTAGCTACATTGCTTGCAAGGCTTATAGTGATGTGCATTACCGAGAGGGCCCAGAGATACCTCTCCGACAATCGGAGTGACAAAACCTAATCTCAAAATACGCCAACCCAACATGTACCTTTGGAGACACCTGTAGTACTCCTTTATAATCACCCAGTTACGTTGTGACGTTTGGTAGCACCCAAAGTGTTCCTCCGGTAAACGGGAGTTGCATAATCTCATAGTTACAGGAACATGTATAAGTCATGAAGAAAGCAATAGCAATATACTAAACGATCAAGTGCTAGGCTAACGGAATGGGTCATGTCAATCACATAATTCTCCTAATGATGTGATCCCATTAATCAAATGACAACACATGTCTATGGTTAGGAAACATAACCATCTTTGATTAATGAGCTAGTCAAGTAGAGGCATACTAGTGACTATATGTTTGTCTATGTATTCACACATGTATCATGTTTCCGGTTAATACAATTCTAGCATGAATAATAAGCATTTATCATGATATGAGGAAATAAATAATAACTTTATTATTGCCTCTAGGGCATATTTCCTTCACAAGCCCCTTCCCTTGGCCGCCGCCCCCCCTCTAGATCTCATCTAGAGGGGCCGACCCCCTTTCCCCTTCGCCCTATAAATAGAGGGGAGGAGGGAGGGCGGCAGCACCTCATCCAAGGCGCATCCCTCCCCCTCTCCAACACCCCCTCCTCCTCCGTTGATCTTGGTGAAGCTCTGCCGGAGAACCGCTGCTCCTCCACCACCACGCTGTCGTGCTGCCGGAGTTCTTCCCCAACTTCTCCATCCCCCTTGCTGGATCAAGAAGGAGGAGACGTCCCCGTGTTGCACGTGTGTTGAACGCGGAGGCGCCATTGTTCGGCGCTTAGATCGGAATCAACCGCGATCTGAATCGCTGCGAGTACGACTCCTTCATCCGCGTTCTTGCAACGCTTCCGTTTTCGCGATCTTCAAGGGTATGAAGATGCACTCCCCTCCTCTTTTGTTGCTAGAATCTCCATAGATTGATCTTGGTGATGCGTAGAAAATTTTGAATTTCTGTTACGTTCCCCAACAGAGTGAAGTTTGGAATCCGTGCAATGTTATCTTGGCGGATTGCTTTCAGCAAGCTCTTCGTATAGGCGTAGTTTCTTCCACTCGAATTCCTACCGAGGTTAATAGATTGGCGCACAATCTTGCCAGACATAAGTTTTGTTTTGAATTCGAATTTTGTTTGGGAGGGTTATCCTCCCTGTCTTTTACCTTCAGACATTGTGGATGATGTAATCTTAGTTTTGATTTTTTTTAAGTGCACCAAGTGGCTTTCCCCTAAAAAAATTCTTTACGTGTGTTTTTCTTTCAGGGTCATCGGTGGGACAATGTGTGCAAAAGGCACGAAGCAATGCTTAACTTGGCCAGCAACTTGACACGTCGCGCAGCATGCACTGTCGTGCATTTAGGACTCACTGAGTACATGTTACGTACGTGGTTTGCTGTGTGCATGCATGCATGGGTCATTTGAGTTGATGTCTCTTGTGTCAGTAACAGGGCGCAAAACGTTGGGCGACATGGCTAGCCCTCCTCGTCCTCGGCACGCCCCATGTTCATCAGCTCAGCTGCTCACGTGAGTGCACCTCTCATCACATGCATAATGGCCATGCATCGAACTTGGATCCTCAAACCTTAACGTGCATTGGCTTTATCGTCACCTTTTGGTTGTGTCATTGTGTACGTGAGTCGTGCTCCTGGCCTCCTGGGGCCATCTCCGGCAGCCGCGCAGATGCCCATGCATGCATGCACGGTCGTTCAAATCAATGGGTTCGCCAGACCGTCACCCCATCACTGGCCACCACGGCCAAGTCCAGCTTGGAGCTTGGCAACGACCCAACCAAAGACGTACGTACCATCGGAGCCGTTCCAGCACTGCGTCACACGAGGTCCGGGTCCGGCCATCGGCCATGCCCTGCGCGATCTACAGAGGTTCTCATGCTCCAGAGCGCCGAAAGGAGCAGAGAGGGATCTAGGAAGAAGACAAGAGAGACTGCATGGGGGATGTGGTGGTGCAGCGTACCACTCCTCGCTCGCTACATTGGCCACAGTGCGCCCGCTCGGGTATGGCCGGGGCAGAAGGCCAGTCGGTGCTGCAGTGCGTGCGTCGGCCGGCGCCCAGAAACCTTAAAAGCTACAGCTCAGCTGGCTCCGCCGAGCTGAGCTGAACAGCTCGTAGGTGCCGCTCCTGGCATCACGCACGCGCTGTGGCCCGTAGGCGTGATCTCCTGCGGTGTACGTGCAGCTACCGGTACGTGCTTTTCCGTGTCGCTGCTTGCTTGCTGGCCTGCCTCGACCGTACGTGCACTTTGTGCGACGGATCCCCTACTGTGGACTTTGCCAAAGTGGCTTGGACTTGGCCACCTTGAAGCTCTCGCGGGAGGAGAGTTTCGCGGAGAAAGTGGGACGGGGGACAGTGACAAGACGAAGGGAGGGGAGGTAGGGCCGTCCGGCCGGGACTTCCATTTCTGGTCCCTCTCTCATTATTCCACCAAGTAAGCAAAGCACGTTCGGATTAGATTAGCTGAGCACAGACACGAACTGATTAACGACCGAGGGGCAGCATCGGATCCCACTCCCTCGTCTCGTCGGGGTCATGGCGCCTGCGCGCGTGCTCCGCCGGTTTTTCCTACTACGTTGCCAGGCTCGCTCACGCTCACATGGGTGGGAGAAGATGTCTCTTTTTGGATAGGATGGGCCGCGATTGGACTGGATCGTGAGCATCTCATCTCAGCTGCGCTTTGCCGTCGTCTTGTCCTAATCAGGTCGACGTTGTTTCACGTACCGCAACCGCAGCAGCAAGCAAATCGATCGAGTGCGCACGTCGTCCCGGCTGGCCGAGACCCGAGGGACAGCCTTTTGGTCCGTAGACCGGCTCGTACGGGCAGCACGCATTTCGTTCTGTCTGCCGCTGCATTGCGGAGACATGGAGTTTTAAGTACGTTCACCTCGTCCGTGTTTTGTTCGTGCATGCATGCACGCGTACACAATCATGCACGTCGTTAGCCGTGAGATCCTTACGTTGTTGCTGTTCTCCGCTACCGGCCTTTTCTGTTGCTACCCGGGATTAACAAAACAAAGCAAAAAGTGTCTAGGCAATCAAAATATATTATTGCATGTCCACACAGACGAAAATAAGAGGTCCCTGAAGGCGATCCCATAAAAGGTGCTCGGATTTGACCGATCGGCGCGCACCTGAAGCCTGAAGGCGATGCTGCTCCTCTCTCTCTCTCTCTCTCTCTCTTGCGTAGATTTGGCTTCGTCCATAGCAATAGCATAGCATGGTTGCTGGAAGGGAGGCACGGGCGGGAGCTTTCCAGGGGCGCATGCGTGACTTGTTGACAGCTGATAGGCTTGTGACAAGTGTGCGGCGCCCGCGAATCCGAGCATGCGATCGACTAATCATGAATCCCCCGGGAGGAAACACATGCGCGCCTGCTCCCGCCTACGTGCCACCCTCACCGTCGATCGCCCGCAGCAGTAAACTAAACAGTGGTACGCCGACCGGTATTACACGAAATTTCTGAAAAAAATTATGGTGGTATATGAGCGTAGGAGTATAATACAGTACGTGGATCAACTGTAGGGTAGGCTAGCAATGATGGGGAGGAACGAATGGAGACAAGGCGGGATGTCTTTATGCCATGCATCGAGAAGCGTGCGCATCTGTGGGGCACCGAAATCTGCTACGCTCCCTGTTCGTGCACGAGTAAATAGTTACCGGCCCGCGTTCTACTGCCGCTGCTTCTATTGTCGTAGTACTCCCTTCGTTTATATTTAGGGCCTGTTTGAATTGTGACTATATTTATTATACTTATCGATTTGCTTGCTGCTGCACTTTGACTTGAGATAAATATGACAAATATGACTCCCTTGTTATATTTGCAACCGCAGCAGCAAGCAAATCGATCGAGTGCGCACGTATAATAAACGTATAATAAACGAAGTGACAAATAGTATTATTGTCATATTTGTCACATTTGTCTAACTTGAGTTGCTTCAATTGTTAGCCATATTTTGACATGCCTATAAAGAAATATTGCCACTTTTTTGTGTTTATGACATGTAGGGTTCAGTTTTCATAAAATAATCTTGCCTTAGGTGTGGCTAGAGCCAAACACCCATCTAACTATATTAAAATTGTCTAAGATGAAGTGTGGCAAAGTGTGGCTAGAAACCAAACAACCCCTTAATCCGCATAGTTGCTTTGACCTAAGTCAAATTTCATAAAGTTTAATCAAGTTTATCATAGACAATCTGAACTTTTACAATAGCAAATATATTGAATGATGATTCTAATGGTATTGATTTTGTATTGTGGATGTTAATATTTTTTATAAAGTAGTATAAAATTGAGTCATCTATTTTGAAACCGAGGGAGTACTTTCTCAATACCATAATAGATGCGGATTTTTGACACAGGAGTGCCTCTGTAAAAGGATATAAAACCTTTTAGGACAGTGCCCTTCTGATAAACTAATGTTGTCATACACTTTGACGAGGTAATTAGCAGCGCTCGTTGGCCGCGATCAGCACTGAAACAGAGGTAGCACTCTCGCACATGATCCCCTTCTTCTGGGAATTTGGTCTGAAGACCGCGCGCGGAAAGATCTTCCAAAGAGTACAATAAAATAGGAAAGCAGACACTAATTGACAGGTTACTGTTGGCGGCACTCGATATGTTGCTCCTGGGCGGGGCAATAATAATGTGATGGATGACCGTTCACTGGCGACTTGTTTGTTTACATTACAGCTCGCTGCTGGCTCCATAATGATTAGCATGCACGCTAGATTTGCTACAGAGGCGCCACTTTCTTATGGACAAAACGTACGGCCGCACTTTGCTATCTTCTTCCGACTCGACACTTGGTCAGTGCACTGCTCTGGAATTCAAAGGAAATTGCCCCCTGCACATGCCCGGTTTTGTTTTTGTGCCCAAGTAATCTTCTGTATTAATGCCACCTTAGCAGGTAAGAAAAGACGCGTGCCTCAGCATGCAACCATGCAAAAGAAAGTCCACTTCAACATGCAATCAGGCTGCAAACAGAGCGCTTAGATGGTTAAGTCTTTTGGGTTAAACCAGCACACCAGCGTTCAAGTCCCGAACATGACACTGATATAGTCAATTTTAAAATATTGTGCCGGCTCGGTATCTTAGAGGTGCTCGAGTATGATGTGCATACATGTATGTGAGCGTCTACGATTGTACCGTGTCAAAAAGTAATGCAACCATGCTATTCATATTTAATAAATATTTTACAATAATATTAATTTATGCATTTTCAATTTCAATTCTCATATTATTACTTTAAATACTCATCTTCCTTACAATCAAATTAAATAGAAATATATTGCAAAACATTCTCACAACAATGTGCGTGTCATCTAGACATCGGCTAAATGGCTCCCGAACTCAGCTGCCCCTCCTCGTGAGCAATAAAAAAATACTAGAAAAAAATAAAAAAATCTGAATTTTTTAGCATGAAAGAAATTAGAATGTATGAGGTTCATACCAATTTTCTGCTCGATTGGACATCTGAGTGGCTCTCAGAAAAGAAAACTAAATTGGGGTTTCATGCATTTTCCGGCCAAATTTTTATTTGTTGAGAGTTACTCAGATGTCCGAACGAGCTGAAAACTGGCATAAACCTCACGCACTCAAATATCTTTCATGCAAAAAAATCACATTTCTATCTTTTTACTAACCTTTTATTTTATTGTTCACGGAGATCAGATGAGCTCGGATTTAGAAATGGATATCAAGTACTCCCTCCATTCTTAAATATAAGTCTTTTTAAAAATTCCCCTGCAAACTACATACAGATGCATATAGACATATTTTAGAATGTAGATTCACTCATTTTGCTCCGTATGTAGTCTATAGCGAAATCTCTAAAAAGACTTATATTTAAGAACAGAGGGAGTAGTATAGAAAAATTACAAACAAAGAAATTTGTTGGCCTTTTCTCATTTGCCGGTTATTTTTACTCGCATTAGTCCATTCACATAGAGCACAGCCTCGAGGCGAATACGAAGACGCCATGGCTGGGAAGGGTGAGCACCGACCTGGTTGGAGACAAAAACGATTTATGTTGGCGGGAAAACGGAACTCGCCGTGTTGTAGCCAATATATGAGAGGAAGGAGGTTGACGGGGTGCAAAATGTCATTGGAGACCGAGCTCCATGGACCTCGCCATTAAAATAGCATTTTGTGCAACGCAACAACAACAACAAAATCAACTTTTAATAGGAGTACATGTATACAACGTATGTGCAGAAAATTATAACATTATACTTTTACACGTGGCGCATAAAAGTAGACAAATAAGTATTTCTAAATAGCCTTTTTTTGGACCTGAATTTTGTTTTTTCTGTGCAGCCTATGAAATTATAATATTTTCAGACAAAATTTCTGGCATTTCCTAAACGGCGCTTAAGGCGCCCCTTTCTTCAATGCCTGCACACCATCGCTCCGCGCATCGTCGGTCCATTTCCCCATTTTTTTTCTAAAATCCTGCAAATAAGTCGGGCGCGCGGTATTTCGACCCGGCTACTCCCCTTTCAGTCCAAACTTCACTAGCCACCCGAGACAACATTTCTTTCATTTTATTTTACTTTTTTCTTTATTATTTATTTTTTTCTTTTCAAAATGCACGGAGTTTTCTAATTCGATTATTATATTAAAATATTAATGAAGTATTTTTGGAATCGATATACTTTTTGAAATTTGATCAAATTTCTTTGAATTTTATGATATTTAAAAAAATTATGAATTATTTTACAAATTCGCAGAACTTATTTTCCATAATCAATAAACTTTGTTTACTTCGATGAACTTTTTCCATAATTTAATATTCTTTAAAAAATTGAATTTCAAAACGGTGAACATTTTTTGAATCGACAGTTTGATATTTCATCGTCAAAATTGTGATTTTTTTAAAAACCAACGATTTTTTTTTCAAATTTCAGAAATTTTGTAAAAGCAACGAACTTTTTTTATAAATCATGAACTTTTTCTAAAACTTTTGTACCTTTTTCTAAAACTGATGGACTTTTTTCAACCATGAACATTTTTTCGAATTTGCACATTTTTTTGGAAAACTCCCGAACAGTTTTTGAATTAGTGAACAAAATTTGAAGAGAGGGCGAAATTTTCCACTTCTCAACATTTTTTGAAAGCTGAACAAAATTCGCTAAAAACAAACATTTTTTCAAACTTGCGATTTTTAATGAAAACCATGCATATTTTAAGAAAATTATGAACAAAATTCAAAAAATATGAACATTTTTTGAACATCTGAACAATTGTTGAAACCCTGAACAAAAGTTGGAAAAAGGGAATAGGTTTTTAAATATGCGAGCAATTTTTGAAAGCCATGAACATTTTTTGAATTTGTGAACAAAAAATTAAATATGACCATTTTTTGAAATTGTGAACAATTTTGTGTAATTCATGAACATTATTTAAGTTTGGAAACAAAATTTTGAAACAAGAACATTTCTGTAAAGTTTGGAAAATTTATTAGAAACACCAACATTTTTGGAAATTTAGTAACATTTTAAAAAAATGCAAACACCTTTATATAAAGAAAATGAACTTGAAAAAGGGTAAAACAAATAAGATGGAAAGAAAAAGAAGCAGAAAATAAAATAAAATGGAGAGACAAGAAAAACTAAAAAAAGAAATAGAATAAAAAAGAAAAAAAGGAAGAAAAATGGTCAAGGAACCTCCTAGAAGGTTCCCAAAACCGGAAAAAATGGCTGGGAACCACACAGAATATTTTCGAAACCAGAATCGCTCAAACGTGTATCGGGCCGGCCCATAGGAACGCTCGCGATCTCCCCCTATGCGTCGGCTCGACAACTTGCTGCAGTGAGCGGCAAGTACGAATTTCCCCATACGGCCGCACTATTTGGCAGTGTCCATATAGTGCATGGGTTTGTCGCTGACGCCAAAGGAAGACGGGGCCCAGAGGGACGGTCTGTGGCGGGCGGCACATGAGCTAGCGGAGGAAGAAGATGAAAGCGTGAGGAAAACGAAATCGACTAATCACTAAAAACATCAAGCAACTGAGTTGTAGGCTCCCCTAAAAGAACTGAGTTGTAGGCGCTCTCAACAAGAAAAGGTCCTATTGTTCTGTGTGCAAGGACACTATGTAGTCACGTAGGTGTATTGAGGAGCACGGAGAAGCACAGTCGTTTCCTCAGTTGGTCTCCATTTCTTAAACCAACTAACAACACATCTCTTTAGTGCAGGAACCAATTCAAGAGACCAAGCGGAAAAAAAATTCATGATTAATCCTAATTATACGCAAAAGCAAATATGTGTGGGTGTAACTCTAAAGTAAAGACCCAAATCATGAAATTCCTATATACTCCCTCCGTCCGAAAATACTTGTCATCAAAATGGATAAAAAAAGATGTACCTAGAGCTAAAATACGTCTAGATACATCTTCTTTTATTCATTTTGATGACAAGTATTTCCGGACGGAGGGAGTACTCCGTATTACTTATAGCTAAAGATAACATGATAACATGCAATTGGTATATACATCGACGCCTGCCGTGATCTGTAACTTTTCTTTTCTCTCTCCCAAGCAGACTTGGGAAAGTTTTCCTCCCCTCAATCTCCGCCGGCGAGCCCGTGGATTCGCCTCCTCTCCGCCTGCCGCTCCGGCGGACAGTGCCAGGGAGGAGAATCCTGGTGTCTCGGCTCGCGCTAGTAGATAGGTAGGGTTTTAGTCCTTGCAGGGATGGCGTTTGGTCGGACGGCGCCGCTTCTTCTTTGGGTCAGTCTTCCGGGCTCCGATCCTTCTCAAGTTTGTCCGTTGGGACGGATTAGACGGAGCTCCTTCGGTGATTCCTGTCAGCTCCTTGGGGCGACGAGGTTAGAGTTTCTCACCGTGTGTACAGGGGCGAAGCCAGAAAATTTGGCCATTGGGTTCACTCCATGGCTCATTGTGAGAAGTTAGTACTAATATGTGAAGTGTAAAGTCTAATTTTAGATTATCTTACGAAAAAATTATGACACCTGAAAACAACACAATGAATAGAAATACGATATTACATATCACATATTGACATATTGTGTTGCATTAAAAACTAAAGAGTGCAAGACATACCAGTTCAATAAAATTATAAAATCACATGTTTACATATTATAAATAGAGTCGTATCAAATAGCTTTGTATCTCCAGGTGTAGCCACTTATCTTCTTGGAACATTGAAAAAATGACAAGTTAGTTTGATGTTACCTCCGCAAAATAATTTGCAATTTCCTTTTGAATATCTCCACATCCCACTTATAGTTTTTTGGAGCATTCTCAAGAACTACATTCCATATAGCCTTATTTTGGTTTGCCAAAATGTACCAACTCTCAAGAACTCCCATTATTTTTTGACTCCTATGATTTGTCATGACCTGAAAAGCTAAACCTTGATGCAACAAGTATCTCACCGAATCAATGGAAGCATTAAGTTGGATTCATTTTTTTCATTTTTGTAAGGCCTTTGCTTATCAAGAGCAACCTGAATTAACTCGTGTTGATCTTCAAAGCATCACATCTTTTTACTGCTACATTATGAAATCTATATTAACATTACACTTACCCTCATGAGTATCTAGTTTGTTTTTCCTATTCTAACTGTTCCAGCCATTAATTGCAAATGCACCACTCCTAGCTTGTCCCTCATTGTATTCTCGAAAAAGGTAGCAGCACAAACAGAAGGCCTTATGCACTTTGTCACTATACTCGAGCCAACAACCTTATTCATCAAACCAATATGGATTAAATTCATGTTGAGCATCTCCAATCTCCCTCTGCGGGTAATCACAATTAGGCGGTGGCTTGTAAGGTCCCTTCGTTAAATATCTATGCCTAATCTCATCTTGTTTCTTTGGACTTCTTGTGTACTCGGAAATTCTCTTCTGTAGGATCGAAAGTATGTCTAGAGGGGGGGGGGTGATTAGACTACTTGACCAAATAAAAAACTTGCCTTTTCCCAGTTTTAGTTCTTGGCAGATTTTAGCAACTTAGCACAAGTCAAGCAATCAACCTACACATGCAATTCTAAGAGTATAGCAGAGGAATGTAAAACAATTGCATATGAAGGTAAAGGGGAGGAGTTTGAGGAAGCAAACGCAATGTTGACACGGAGATTTTTTATCCGTGGTTCCGATAGGTGGTGCTATCGTACATCCACGTTGATGGAGACTTCAACCCATGAAGGGTAACGGTTGTGCGAGTCCACGGAGGGCTCCACCCATGAAGGGTCCACGAAGAAGCAACCTTGTCTATCCCACCATGGTCGTCGCCCACGAAGGACTTGCCTCACTAGGGTAGATCTTCACGAAGTAGGCGATCTCCTTGCCCATACAAACTCCTTGGTTCAACTCCACAATCTTGTCAGAGGCTCCCAAGTGACACCTAGCCAACCTAGGAGACACCACTCTCCAAGAAGTAACAAATGGTGTGTTGATGATGAACTCCTTGCTCTTGTGCTTCAAATGATAGTTCCCCAATACTCAACTCTCTCTCACATGATTAGGATTTGGTGGAAAGAAGATTAGAGTGGAAAGCAACTTGGGAAGGCTAGAGATCAAGATTCATATGGTAGGAATGGAATATCTTGACCTCAACACAAGTGTAGGTGGTTCTCTCTCAGAAAATGTATATTGGAAGTGTAGGCATGTTCTGATGGCTCTCTCCACGAATGAAGAGTGGGTGGAGGGGTATATATAGCCTCCACACAAAATCTAACCGTTACACACAACTTACCAATCTCGGTGGGACTGAATTATGAAACTCGGTCGGACCAATTTAGCAAATAATATGACCGTTAGGATTTTCGGTGGGACCGACATGTCAACTTGGTGGGACCGGTATGGTTAGGGTTAGGGCATAACGTAAACTCGGTGAGACCGATTACACAAACTCGGTGGGACCAATTTTCGTAATAAGCTAACCAGAGAGTTGGTCAGGCAAACTCGGTGGGACCGATTCGCTCATCTCGGTTGGACCGAAACGTTACGAAAGGTAAACAGAGAGTTTGCATTGCAATCTCGATGGGACTGATTGCTCATCTCAGTTGGACCGAAACGTTACGAAGGGAAACAAAGAGATTACAATCCCATCTCGGTGAGACCGAGATCCCTATCAGTGAGACCGAAAAGACTAGGGTTTCTGGCAGTGGCTATGTCAATTGAACTCGGTGGCGCCGGATAGAAAGAATCAGTGGGGCCGAGTTTGACTTTTGATTTGGGACATATGTGGATGTGAGAAAGTAGTTGAGGGCTTTGGTGCATATCACTAAGCATTTTGAGCAAGAAACTCATTAAGCAACACCTCATCCCTCCTTGATAGTATTGGCTTTTCCTATAGACTCAATGTGATCTTGGATCACTAAAATGGAAAATGTAGAGTCTTGTGCTTTGATATTGAGCCAATCCTTGTGTCCTTAGCATTTTGAGGGATCCGCTTTTCTCATCCATGCCATGCCAATCATTGAGCTTTCCTGGAATATTTATCTTGAAATAGCATTAGCTCAATGAGCTATATGTTGTTAGGAATTAGCAAAACCACCCAGGGATAGTTGCACTTTCATCTTCCAATCAGCTGGATCATAAGACAACTCATCTGAGCTAATTTATGTATGAATATAATAGGCTTTGGGAGACTAGCTGCGGTGACATTAGATGCACTTTGCCAATGTCTAATGGGTGACCTTCATGTGCATGTATCATTATCTGGATCTAATGACCGGGCCCTTCTTGAATAATACTGCTCCATATCCTAGATCAATCAAAGTCCACAAGAGAGAGGGGTTAGGAGAAAAATTAATCAAAAAACTAGGGCAATTTTTCTTTCACTACTATTAGGCTACATAGAACATCCACAAGAGAGAGGGTATATGGGCATATGGCAATGTAATCTAATTACCTCAATCTGGAGCGGCCTGCTTGCCGGCGTTAGGGGGGGGGGCGCTGGCGAGAGGTGGAATACAGGCTGCATCCGTACTCATTTGCTTTGCTCCTGGGCTTTTGCCTTTTGGGGCCCTTTGTTTACTATCCACGTGACGTGCTCTGTAATTTGACGGGGCCAGCCAACATATTTTAATGGTTTCACATCATGCAAAATACATACCCACACAGACGTACCAGGAAAAAGTCATTGGGTTAAAGTGAACCCAATGCGTCTACGTTGGCTCCGTTGCTGCGTGTGTACACAATGGTGATATTTGGTGTCAGATTCTTCAGATCGGTTTAAAGATTCGACGGTGACAATTGTGCATGAAGACTTCCTGGCTATTATCGACAAGGTCAGGCCGGCTCTGGTACAGGAGCAGCGACAATGGCGTGTCGACAGCTCGTTTTGACGGCAACAATGATTGTTCGGTGGTCTATGGACCTCGATGTAAAAAAATTATGTTTGAGGTATTTTATATTTCAGGTGAATCTTTATAATAGATCTGGTCATTTTCGTAAGAAACACATGCAAACGTACAATCGCATACACTTCGAGCGATGTGGGAAGGCCCAAAACTACACACCATCAGCGCAACCAATAACAAGTTTCTAGAGTGGTACCAACTAAATAAAAAGAAAGAATTCAGTCCCCTCTAGTTAGGGTTTTATCTCCTCCCGGCGGCGCCTGGCACCGACGTGGAGATCTCGATCCCCTGCATCTCCCAGACCACCAATAGCCAACAACTTTGGACGTCGGGATGGGGTGGGTGCTGGCGTGATCCGGCTTGGGTCCTCCCGCCCACAGAAATTGTTCTCACGGGCAAGAGAGCTTCGGCCGCTGCGATGAGTGAGATGGAAGCTATGATGAAGGAACTAGGCCTGAAAGAGGGTGATCTGGAGGATGTCATGGTTCAAGATGGTGACATACCAGAGGAAGTAGCGCGATGGATGGCGATCGCGCGAGTTCATATGGATAAACCCTACAGCCAGTACTGGTTCTTCCGCAATATGAGGGTTGCATGGGATCTAGCACAAGAAGTTAGTTTCCGCCCTCTAGAAGGCAACCTCTATACTCTGCATTTCTCCTACCTCCGGGATTGGGAAAGAGTCATGGAGGAAGGCCCCTGGACCTTCAAAGTAAAAGCGGTCGTGATCGAGCCCTGCGATGGATTCACTAGGCCATCGTCTATTGTTCTCAACAAGATTGAGATGTGGATTCAGATTCATGACCTCCCTGAATTGTTTTCCACTTGATTAAATCACTAGCAGCTACTGTTGGTGACTTCATATTTGCTGAGCCTAAATCCCAGGATTTTGAGGGTAACTTTTTTAGGGTTCGGGTGAAAGTGGATGTCACAAAGCCTCTCAAGAACGTTGTCTCGTTGTTGATCAAGAAGAGGAGAGAGATATTTAGGGTGAAATATGAAAGGCTGCCAGATTGGTGTGCTGTCTGTGGTATGCTAGGCCATCTGTTCAAAGAGTGTGGTGATGGGATTCATCCTCCATCTGCGCTAGTGTTCAAAAACCTGAAAGCAGACTGGTTCAGGGGTCCAGGCCGCGGACCAGGTGCAGCAAGAGGCTTTGAAGGTGGACGAGGTCGAGGCAATGGCCGTTCAGGTCATGGAGGGCGTGGCTCTGGTCGAACATAGCAAGATAAATTCGACCCTGCTGCTGATCTGGATATAGATATGGAAGAAGGAGAAGGGAATCGCAAGCGAGGAGCCCATGTAAACACACTCTTGCTTACCGCCCCAGGGACGAGCCCATCATCTTTGATGGAGCCCAAAACCCCAACCATAGTCATTGTTCCACAGAGCCCTTCATCAAAGGAGGATCTCAAAAGAACAAAGCCCAACCCCCCACAGATGGAAAAGAACCAAGTGAAGAACAAAACCTCAACCAACCAAAATGATGCGCAAACGGCGGGCCCTATCAACGGGTCGCGCCAGGCGCAATGAGTTGCCTAGTTTGGAACTGTCGTGGGGCTGGCAGACCTGCGACAGTTCGAGAGCTTCGAGATCTATCGAAGCTACTTGCCCCCTCCATTGTATGCATTCTCAAAACTCAATTGGAGGGCTCACGTGTTGAGAATATGGTATGAACCTTAGGTTACAATAAAAGCTTTGCTGTAAGCAGCTCTGGAAGGAGTGGTGGACTAGGCATTTTTTGGAATGAGGAAATAAAGCTCGATGTTTTGGGTTATTCTGAGTACCACATAGATGTATCTATTGAGAAAATGGTAGAAACTAAAACCAGAATCACCTTTGTGTATGGGGAGGCCCAAACAAGTGAGAGGTACAAAACTTGGGACATGTTGCGTGGAATAGCAGGAACGAGCAACGATCCGTGGTTAGTGATTGGAGACTTCAATGAAGTACTTCATGCCCATGGGAATGATGGAATTGGCCAACGAAGCCAAGCGCAGATGGACTCCTTCCGAGATGCTATTGACACATGTGGCTCATCGGACATTGGGTACAAGGGACTAGGGCTGGAAAAAAAGCTCGAAGCTCGCGAGCTAAACGAGTAGCTCGTGACTCGGCTCGAATCGAATCGAGCTCGAAGAATAACGAGTCGAGTCGAGCTTTAGTTTAAGATCGTTTATAGGCCAAGTTAAATGAGCCAATCTCACGAGTACTCGTGTAACTCGTTAGGATCGGTACAAAAGATCAGCCACTCCCAATACAAAAAAGATCAGTCACTCAACACCCTATGTCCCAAGCGCACAACACAAGCCCCAGCCATTGAAGGCCCAGCCGCCTCGGAGACTCATGCGTTACTAGGGAATTACAATTGTTTAGTGATATATGTGTTTAATATATACATAATAATTTTTATCATAATTGAGGGTTTTATGTTCATATCTTTAACGAGCTTAACAAGCTAAACGAGCCAGCTCGCGAGTTATACGAGTCGAGCCAATCTTGGGTTTGAGCTCGTTATAGTAACGAGTCGAGTCGAGCTAGCTCGTTAACGAAACAAGCTCTAGTGAGTCGAGCCGAGCTGGCTCGACTCGGCTCGAATTCCAGCCCTACAAGGGACAGAGTTGGACGTTTGAGAAGAAGGTGGTGGGTGGCACGTACACTAGGGTGCGTTTGGACCAGAGCGTGGCTAACCCTGCGTGGGCTTTGGCTTTCCTAGATGCATCTTTGGAGCATCTTACAGCGGCTACATCCGACCACGTACCTCTGTTGCTTCTGCTCCAAGCAGTGCATGCATGCAGAAGGGGACCACGGCCATTTAAATATGATCCATGCTGGGAACGCGACCCAACACTGGAGACAGTAGTGCATGCATGATGGAATCAGGTGGTTGGGGATTTGGTGTGCCAGGTGAAAGCAAAACTCCAAACCTTGTCGGGCGATCTGGCAACTTGGGATCGGCAGCACTTTGGCAGTGTTTGCAGAGAAATAGCGGAATTGAAAAAGGAGCTACAGGTGTTGCATGAACTCCCAGGAAGATCTGGCCCCTCTCGATAGGAGACAAAAATATGTGATCGCCTGGTGGAGCTGTTTCACCGTGAAGAAATATTATAGAGGCAATGAGCTAGGATTGACTGGCTCATGCATGGCGACTGTCGGTGTCAAAACCGGCGGATCTCGGGTAGGGGGTCCCGAACTGTGCGTCTAGGCGGATGGTAACAGGAGACAAGAGACATGATGTTTTTACCCAGGTTCGGGCCCTCTCGATGGAGGTAAAACCCTACTCCTTCTTGATTAATATTGATGATATGGGTAGTATAAGAGTAGATCTACCACGAGATCAGAGAGGCTAAACCCTAGAAGCTAGCCTATGGTATGATTGTTGTTCGTCCTACGGACTAAAACTCTCTGGTTTATATAGACATCGGAGAGGGCTAGGGTTACATAGAGTCGGTTACAATGGGAGGAGATCTACATATTGTATCGCCAAGCTTGCCTTCCACACCAAGGAAAGTCCCATCCGGACACGGGACAAAGTCTTCAATCTTGTATCTTCATAGTCCGGGAGTCCGGCCAAAGGTCATAGTTCGGCCATCCGGACACCCCCTAATCCAGGACTCCCTCAGTAGCCCCTGAACCAGGCTTCAATGACGATGAGTCCAGCGTGCAAATTGTCTTCGGCATTGCAAGGCGGGTTCCCCCTCCGAATACTTCATAGAAGATGTCGAACACAAGGATAGTGTTTGGCTCTGCAAAAATAATATCCACATACCACCGCAGAGAGAATAATATTCGCGCAAATCTAATCTGCTGACGTATTCTGTAGCGTGACATCATGTCACAGCCAAGCCTTTATTCGAGTCGTTTTACTGTCCCACCTCAGCATGTTTAGCGAGGCGGTTTCCTTGGCACGTCTTGTCAAAGTAGAGATCGTGTCCCCTTATTCCAGGATTCTCATCAATACGGGCGTGGGTAACCCAACCACGCCATTAATCGCGGCGCTTGGGGGATAAGCGAGTTTTACTAGGCTGGTGGGGGCACACAGTTTCGGCCGCCCATATAAGGGGATAAGAATCTACCCTTTCCATCTACGCCTTCCTCCTCCTTCGCTTATCCATTCCTGCGCACTCGAGCTCCAGCGCCCAAGTCCGCACTTCCCACCTAAACCTTCTCCAATCATGTCCGGAGCGGGAGGCAAGTGGATGGCCTCCTCCGTTACGGAGGGGCAAATCAAAAAGCTGAGGAAAGCGGGATACTTGTCCAACGACATCGCGCACCGGCTCCTAGATGAGGGGCAGCTCATCCCCACCCCCAGGCCCCATGAGAGGGTCATGTTTCTCCCCCATTTCCTCCGTGGACTGGGCTTTCCTCTTCACCCATTTGTCCGGGGGCTCATGTTCTACTACGGCCTGGATTTCCACAATCTGGCCCCGAAGTTCATCCTCAACATCTCGGCGTTTATCATCGTGTGTGAGCTCTTCCTCCGCATCCAGCCCCACTTCGGCTTATGGCTGAAGACCTTCAATGTCAAGCCGAAGGTTGTGAGCGGCCGACAAGCGGAGTGCAGAGGCGCCATGGTGGGCAAGATGGCCAATGTCACATGGCTCGAGGGCTCCTTTGTGGAAACCATCAAAGGGTGGCAATCGGGGTGGTTCTACATCATCGAGCCGCGTGACCCTGAATGGGAAGCGGCCCCCGAGTTCCGATCTGGCATCCCCACACGGCTCACCTCATGGAAAGAGACGGGCCTGTCGTGGGGCAATCCGGAAGAGGCGACCGGACTCCAAACCTACGTCCAGAACCTGATGGACAAGAAGGTTAAACTCGTCAACGTAGTCCAGGTCATGCTCTTCCGCTGGATCCTCCCGTGTCAACGGCGGGCTTTTAATTTGTGGGAATTCGACCTGGCCCAGCACCAAACTCTGTCCAGGCTCTTCGACACAACACACAAAGATGCTTGGAAGGTGCTTTTCAAGAGCTCTGAGGTTCATTCTCCCACTACCGAGGATCACAGATTCTGCACGAAGCGCCAAGCCAGCGCGGTAAGCTTAGTTTACCCATTACAGGGTACTTGTTTTTCATAGTTTGACTCTATGCGGGATCTAAGCTCCCATTCCTTTAACAAAACTGGAAGAAGAAGTACGGACAGATCGACTGTCCGGCTCCTTTGCCCGAAGACCCAGCACACGCCCGCTTGGCCAAGCTGCTGGTTCCGGCACCTCACGTGGTGCCAGAGAAGAAGGCCAAGAAGAAGGCCACGGGAACTCGAAGGAGCTCCCGGCGCCTGGTGGTATTGGACTCATCGCCCGACGACCCCGAAGCGCACTCCTCCTCTGAAGACGAGGAGGAGGAATAAGAAGCATCTCCCCCTCCAACAGGGGGAGGAAAGAAAAGGAAGGCCGCCCCAACTGGGGAAGCCAAAGGGTCCAAGAAGGGGAAGACCCTTCTTCCGGACTACGCCTCTGACACCGAAGACGGCGGAGAGGAGTGGCCAACCAGGGCCAAGCCCCTGGCAACATCGTAAGTATCCGGATACCAGAATAACTCATGGTGTTCCTTTAGTGCACATCACCTTCTGTCGCCAAATATAATTATGCAGTCCGCCCAGGGCCCAGCTCGACGCTTCGTCGAGCGGATCCCTGGATTCGTCGGATATGAACAGCCTTTCACTCCCGACCGCTACCTCCCCTCGCCCCACGGACGATGCCGAGGTGGAGTCCCAAAAGGGGACGGGCCAGGAGGAGGCAGCCCCGGAGGCGCCACAAGGCGACCTCCCGGAGTCCAGGTGCAAAGGGGGCAAAACCCCAAAGGGCTCTAAGTCCGGTCCTGGGCCGGACGTAGCACCGGAACCTGTCACATCCCTAGCTTCTGGTAATGCTCTGAGCTAGCTAGTCATGTGTTGCATCATGTTTAAATTTTGCCTAAAATTGAAATGGGGATGTTCAAACCCTAGCATTAAATCAACTCAACTAGGGTAAGTTAAAATCTTTTCAATAAACCCAAAAGGCCCCTAAGAAAAGTTCATGATTTCTGGTTAAGGTGGAAACCTCTGCCAAAAATGATGAATATATCCTTAGGTCATTTTTGGATTTTTGAATTAAATCATATTGTATTTGACTTTGGGCATTTGAATACTATAAATATTTTAAATGCTCAAATAAATGTTGGAAATTGATAAGGGTCACTGGAATAATTCAGAAAGCACCCATATTTATTTCCAGGATTTTATAAAATGATTTGATATTTAAAACAAGTCAAAAACAAATTGCAGAAATAGAAAAAAATAAAACAGAACAAAAATAAGAAAGAGAAGAAGTACCTGGCGCTCACCTGTGCTGGCCCAGCCCACCAGCCGGTCCAGCTTCCCCCCCTGGCCGGCCCAGCCCACCCGCGCCTTCCCTGTCGTCTTCCTCCTCGGACAGAAGGACGAGGGCGTGTGCCCGACGCTCGCCGGCACGCGCGCGCGCCACCTCCCCCCCTGCTGGCCACCTCCTGCTTCCCCTGGACTCCCTCGATGCCCCGGACGAGGCCACGCAGCTGCCCCGCACCGCTCTCACTCTCCCTCGCCCTCCTCTTCTCCCCCTGCTCTCTCTCCCTCTCACCCGAGAACCACCGCCGCCACCGACGCCGATTGCCGCAGCCACCGTGCTCCCCACGCCTCACCGACGCCCCAGGGAGCTCCGCCTCGACCCCCTCCTTCCTCCCCACCGACCCACGGCCCTCCGGAAGCCCTGCAACGCCGTCACCATCGCCGTTCCGTCGCCGGCCACCGAAGCTCCCCTCCGTCGATTCGCCGGACCCCGTGCCTCCCCTGCCTCGCCAGCAGCACCAAAAGAACCGCGGTGAGCCCTCGACCCGATTTCCCCTCTCCCCGTGCCCCACCTCCCTCTCTAGCTAGCCCCACCACTTTGCCCGAGAATCTCTCGCCGCCGGCCATGGCGTGGCCGTGGCCACAGCCACCCCAGCTCGTATCCGAGCCCACTGACGTGCTCACCGTGATCTCAGGAGTCCGTAGCACGCCCCAGCTCCTCCTGCCGTGCTCCCTAACCCCGACCCCGAGATTGCCCGAACTCCGGCAGCCGCAAAGGAGCTCGCCGCCGGCAGCTCCGGCCACCCCAGCTGCTGTCGCTTGCCTCTTTAGATGCGCCTTCCTCCCAGCTACCCGTAGAGCCTCTCCGCCGCCCGAATGGTCGCCGGAGGAGCGATCCCGAAGCCCTCCGCCGTGCCTGTTGCCGCCGGCGTTGAGCCGCCGGCCTGTTTGGGCCATTTGACCTGGGTTTGACCCCCCCCCCTCTCTCTCACTGACCTGCGGGCCCCGCCCGGCTAATTAGGCTAGGATTAGTATTAACTAAATATTAGTTAGTTTAATAGACACTGACAGCAGGGCCCCACCTGCTAATTAATCATAGATTAGTTTCTGTTTAGTTTTAAACTAATCCAGTGGCCCCACCCGTCAGCATTGACTCTGCTGACGTGGCCTTTGACCCGGCCCCACCTGCCATTGACACTGAACAGCTCTGGGTCACTGACCAGTGGACCCCACTGGTCAGGTTTGACCTGGAGGCACCCTGTTGACCTGCTGACGTCATGATGATGTCAGGCTGACGCAATAAGTATTTTCTGGATTTTAAATAATCTTAAATGATTTAATAATTCCAGAAAATGCCTAAAACTTCCAAAATTCATAGAAAATTAACCATAACTCCAAATTAAATAATTTATATATGAAAAATTATCAGAAAAATTCAAGGAATCCATCTGTACCATTTTCATGCATGTTAGAACAACTTATCACTACTGTTTAGGGCAAATGAAGTGAATGGCATTTGAATAATCACATATGGAGTTTGAATTTGAATTTTATATTCAAACCAACTTCATTTAATCTGTTGCTAGTTGCATTAGCCCAAAACACATTCATTTTGCCATGTCATGAGCATGCATCATATTGTGCATTGCATTGATTGTGTTCCTTTCTGTGTTGCCGGTATTTGTCCCCTCTCGATAGACGCGATACCGATGATGTGATCGTTGACACTGATGAAGATTCAATGTTATCTTCAGAAGTGCCAGGCAAGCAAAACCCCCTTGTTCATTCCGATACAATCCTACTCTCTCGCTCCTGCTCTCTTTTAATGCATTAGGACAACGCCGATTTTTCTGTTACTTGCTGCGGTAGCTGAACCCCTTTATCCTTTGCATGACCTGTCATTGCCACAGTAAATAGATGAAACCCATTAGCATGAGTAGGAGTTGTTTGAGCCCTGTTGTGCCTACTCATTCATGTTTGTTTGTCATGCCTGCTACTGCTTAGAGTTGAGTCAGGTCTGATTCATCGGGGATAATCAGAGGTGTGTGAACATGTCCTACTGTGTGTGAGCTAAGTGTGTGAACACGTTTTGGTAAAGGTAGCGGTGAGAGGCCATGTAGGAGTACATGGTGGGTTGTCTCATTGCAGCCGTCCTCAGGAACTGAGTTCTGTGTTTGTGATCCATGATTCAGCTACTACCACGCATTGGGCCCGAAACCAATGGACCCTCTCGGCTTCTTAATCACCCTTGTCCTCTGTCCAGGAGTTGCAAGTAGTTCCTGGTGTTTGTAGTATGCTGGAGGCCGTGGACAGCGCTGACCGTAGGGGTGGGCTGTGATGCGGTAGGCACGTGGCCGGGTAAACCGGGCACCCGTTTGGTGTCACGGAACCCTGTACACATCGTTTGGGGCTGTGAGCGAAACTCCGGCCGGATCTCCTCATGGATGGAACCCGAATAGGCGATAAACCTGGACTAGAGACTTGAGTGATTAGGTAGGTCGTGGCCGACACCCACGTTGGGCTTCCGCTTGAAGGTTGCCGAGTACATGTCGTGTAAACGGCGGTAAGTGGTGAGAGCGTGTGTGAAGAAGTACACCCCTGCAGGGTTAACCTAATCTATTCGAATAGCCGTGTCCACGGAAAAGGACCTCTGGGTTGCTTATATCAGTTCATAGACAAGTGAAAGTGGATACTCTAAAATACGCAAGATAAGCGTGAGTGCTATGGATGGCGTTCTCGTAGGGAGACGGGAGCGGATCCATAGTGGTGTATTGATATGGTGAATATGTGGACTCGTGTGCGCCACCTCAAAGAGTTACATTGCAGTCGTAGTTCAGGATAGCCACCGAGTCAAAGCTGGCTTGCTGCAGTCAAACTCCACCATCCCCTTGTTGAAAATGATGCATATGTAGTTAGTTCTGATGTAAGTCTTGCTGGGTACATTTGTACTCACGTTTGCCTATTTTATGTTTTTGCAGAGAGACTTCAGTCTCACTAGTAGTTCCACGTGGACTTCGACGTTTAGCTTGTTACCTCAGCTACGATCTTGTGCCCTCGGCAGGATCTGATAGATAGTCAGGCTTCTCAGCCTTTTTCATTTATAGTTGTCTGTACTCAGACATGATAGCTTCCGCTTGTGCTTGATTTGTATGCTCTGAATGTTGGGTCATGAGACCCATGTTTGTAATATCTCGCTCCTCGGAGCCTATTGAATAGATTACTTGAGTCGTAGAGTCATTTTGTGATGCCATGTTGTATTGCACATATCGAGCATATTGTGTGTATGTTATTGAAATGCTTGGTATGTGTGGGATCTGACCATCTAGTTGTTTATCTTTAGTAGCCTCTCTTACCGGGAAATGTCTCCTAGTGTTTCCACTGAGCCATGGTAGCTTGCTACTGCTCCGGAACACTTAGGCTGGCCGGCATGTGTCCTTCTTCGTTCCTGTGTCTGTCCCTTCGGGGAAATGTCACGCGATGAATACCGGAGTCCTGCTAGCCTGCTACAGCCCGGTTCACCGGAGTCCTGCTAGCCCAGTGCTACAGCCTGGATTCACTCGCTGATGACCGACACGTTCGATGCTGGGTCATGGATGCCTGTCCCTGTAAGTTGGTGCCACTTTGGGTTTACGACTAGCCATGTCAGCCCGGGCTCCTTATCATATGGATGCTAGCGACACTGTCATATACGTGTGCCAAAAGGCGCAAACGGTCCCGGGCAAAGGTAAGGCGACACCCGTGGGAATACCGTGCGTGAGGCCGCAAAGTGATATGAGGTGTTACATGCTAGATCGATGTGGCATTGAGTCGGGGTCCTGACAGCGTTGGTATCAGAGCTTGACTGCCTGTAGGATTACCAAGCCAAACTGGTCGAAGTTGAGTCTAGAAATTCTTAGTTATATAAGGGAATTGATTGTGGGATGGAACGTAAGGCTCTTTTTACTCCTTATACCTCATGGCCTTCTGATCTGAGTCATCATCTTCTCTTCTGCGGGGATTAAGAACTAGGCTATCTCTTCTTTCTATTAGGATCACGTGTTACTAATCCGTAGACTTATAAGATTGTTGGACTTAAGCCTCGTTTCAGTTTCTACTACTTCTATATGTTAATTGTTGATCTCGAAATCTTGATATTGTGCTTCTGAGTGGTTATGCCACCATTTTTGTGAATGTCTCAAATCTTTTCTGAGCATTTACAGCCGTTATGCTGTCCAAGTCATCCCAGGTTTCTAAGTAGTCTGATGCATTTGCAAATCCTTTCTTCCCGTTTCAATGTTCCCATGGGCCAGATTAACCACACTAATCAGTAAGTTGAGGTACTCCGTTACCTTGACATATATGCTGGAGATATTATTATGACCCTAGGTGTCTTAGGGGATCATCTAGTAATTTAGCCATGATTTGTGTTTCCAGTGTGATGATTCTGGCCATCATTCTCGAAAGCATCCTGTGATGCTACTTAGTAGTAGGTATTCTACTCCTTGAGCTTTGAACCCGAGATTCACTCTACCTACTTCATGTTGATAGTAATTGCTAGTGCCTTTAGGATATTAGCAACCTTTGCATTAGTCCTCGATGTTCGTGGTATTCCTTTCTTCCAAATACTATGAACCGCTTATGGCAGATGTTCCTCGCTGATCGAAAGATCACAATCAGAGTGCTCTCGATGGGTTCTCGATTCTACATTGTGACTCTGCCAGTTCTACCTTTCTGCATGGGTTATCCGGAAGAAATATGTGGAATTCGTTCGACATGCTAAACCATGCATCCACAACTCAGAAAATCGTATGTTCCTTTGAGTTGTCCCTCTTTAGTTGTCTTCTGACCCTCGTCTATCAGTTGATAGTCAAGTTGATGTCGTGCATTCGTGTTCACCGATGCTCGTTATTCTTGTGGTCCGTCAAGCTGTTCTAGTTCGGAATGACTTGGAGAAACAAACTCCAGTATCTCATCCATATCTAGGATTGGGTCAAAGTAGTTGTATTCCGCAGATCAAATTGCTACTCCAGCTTTTGTTCTGCTCTACCTTGGAGTATTACATATTTTATATCGAGATTGTTATAGGAATTGCACACCATCCTATGAACTCTTGGTACAGTGATACTTCTTGCCATCATTGTTCATTCCTCGGTTCATGTGTTATTGTCACCGGAATGCCGACAAATGAATCATGGTGTGTGAAATCAATACTCCCAGCAACCTCGTTGCTTGGTAGTTAAAGGACAATAATTTCATTCCTAGTGTGTTGGTTATTGAATCATCATTCTGAGGTTGATTATGCTACCTAGTCCTTATTTCGGTGCACCCTTCGATTGATGAGTTAGGATCTTGTCAAGTCCTCACTCATTTGATCATATCGTCTTGCCCTCAAAAGCGAGATTGTTCTCGAGCTTAGTAACATACCGGTGGTTCGTGATTTTTCGAATATCTTCTCGAAAGTATCACCAGGCTGTCACCTGACTGTTATGTTGAGCTCGTGATCAAGTTGGTTTCTTGTGAACCACCTTCTCTCCAAGAATCGGTGTTAGATATCCCTGAGCTAGTTGGTTAAGCCAGACAACAACTTGGAGAGTTGGAAGATAAAAGCTTGCCTGACTTAGTTCGTTCCAAAGGGATATTCTTGTGTAGTGTGTGTTGAAGAAAGATGATATCTTCATCGATTGGTCCTTGTGATCAGTTGCTGGACCTATTGTCTTATCAATCCTTTGATTTGAGTGTGGGCTATCATCAAATCAAATCAGTACCAACGATATTCGTAATGTTGTCTTACTCGTGGTTGATTCCTCAAGCATACACCATTATATCTTTGGTCTGACCAATGCTATCACTTGTTCACTTAACTATGGAATTCCTTTTAAAAGGAAACCCAGATGAATTGTTGTTGAGCCCATTGACAACATCTTTATCTCCTCCATGATTTTGTTGAACACTAAGCTAGTGTTGGAAACTTCTGAAAGCATTTGTTCATGCTAGCTCATGAAGCATATGTTTGGATGAAGGTAGTGACTTCCTTTAATTCATGTGCATCTGGTGCAAGTTGCCGCCGTGGATTCGAGAAAGTCAATGTTGCTTTCTTTGGAATCATTCCAAATCAGTCATGCACACGTGCGAAGAATGCTGTGGTTTGAAGACTTGCAACCTTCAATCTATATGTATCCCTAGCACACCAAGCCACTGATTGATTTGTTCAAGGAGAAGGAGTTCCTCCATAAGAGCTAATCCGGACTTATGAAAGAACTTCGATATCCTCGCTGATGGTTCCCAACCTGAACTCGGTAGTGTTTTATTATAAGACTACTTTGTGGTCATGCTTGTCTTGGACAACGTGTTCACATGTTTGTAGCAGAACCAGCTCATGTTTTGGAGCTTGCTATCGTAGTTCATCTTCCGAGAATCTCGCAACGTCATCTCGTCGATTTGTGTTGCAAACTTTCGTTTTTCTTCCTAGACTTGATGAGTCTGGAATATCCTGACACCAACCAGATCTGAATCTCAGGCAGATATGATGGTTTGGAACATTTCCCAAGAACTATAATATTGGTCTCGTGATAACCGATAAAGTGGATGTCATGGCCAACACACCCAGCCGGAAGACCTGTTATTATAATATCTTGATTGATGAAGTTGGCCACCTTCCCATAAGGACTTCGTAGGATTTACTCTCTAGTTGTGCCTTATGATTTGTTGTGTTCCCGAAGTCCGACCTTTACTTGATGTTCTAGTTATCAAACCGTATCTATGAATGGGATACACTAGCACATCAAGGAGAACATTAGAAGCGGAGTGCTAAATGTCTCTCGGTCGATCATCCAGATTTTGTTCCTTGGCTTCGCTAAGGTGTAATCTGAGAAGGTGTTATCTTCCTTTGCATCTGCATCCTCCATCACCATTCATCATGGTAGTAAGTTGTGTTACCGGACCCTTGACACGGATGTTGGTAAAACCTTGATGAATATGGAAATGCTCAAGTTCTTGAGAGCACGCACAAGCGCTACGTGTTATCATCGGCTCTAATTGGGATGCTCTCAGTTCCCTCGGCAATGCTATGACCTTCTCAAACAGTGAATTCGCTCTCTATTGTCGGGTTCTTCCCCAGTTACCAGAATCATTCCCAGCATTTGCATTTTGTTCCCAGCTTGCACCGCCAATGTGCCATTCTACATGGGTCTCTTCCATTTCCGGTGATAAGCAAAATTCATTCATTACGTTGTTTTCAACAAGGTAGTCCACATCATCCAAGTCCGAGTATGCCATTCTACCGACCCCCTCCAAATGATCGCTTGTGATTACCTTAGGCTGGTATAAAGAGTTCCAATGATCTCTGAATCAAAAGTAATTCTTTTTGCCACTTAAGATAATAATCTACGAATCACCCTCCTCCGGGATGTTTCGTTGTGGTATCATGGCAATCCAACTCCTCGCTACGTTGACAATCGTTTACCACCTTCTTAAGTGTGGAATTGTTGTCCACCTAGTGAACCTTCGTCATCCGTCTCTTTCCACCCCTCTTGATGTGTATCTCGTGTCTCAACCCGAGAGATGGTCTTATGTCTCTTTCCGTGAGTTGTTCGATCTTCGAGAAGATCGACCCTTCTAGAGTTTCTTTTCCCTCTCGTTGCCATGTTGGTTGGAGTCCCCGGAGCAAGACCTCGAGACAAAGATGGTGATCAAGTCAACATCTTTATGAAGTGCAACCTGGATCGTGAAGATTATTTTAGTTTGCGTTTCCCTTTTATCTTACTCTACGCTTGAATCTCGGGTCGAGATTCTTGTTTAGTGGGGGTGAGTTGTCACATCCCTAGCTTCTGGTAATGCTCTGAGCTAGCTAGTCATGTGTTGCATCATGTTTAAATTTTGCCTAAAATTGAAATGGGGATGTTCAAACCCTAGCATTAAATCAACTCAACTAGGGTAAGTTAAAATCTTTTCAATAAACCCAAAAGGCCCCTAAGAAAAGTTCATGATTTCTGGTTAAGGTGGAAACCTCTGCCAAAAATGATGAATATATCCTTAGGTCATTTTTGGATTTTTGAATTAAATCATATTGTATTTGACTTTGGGCATTTGAATACTATAAATATTTTAAATGCTCAAATAAATGTTGGAAATTGATAAGGGTCACTGGAATAATTCAGAAAGCACCCATATTTATTTCCAGGATTTTATAAAATGATTTGATATTTAAAACAAGTCAAAAACAAATTGCAGAAATAGAAAAAAATAAAACAGAACAAAAATAAGAAAGAGAAGAAGTACCTGGCGCTCACCTGTGCTGGCCCAGCCCACCAGCCGGTCCAGCTTCCCCCCTGGCCGGCCCAGCCCACCCGCGCCTTCCCTGTCGTCTTCCTCCTCGGACAGAAGGACGAGGGCGTGTGCCCGACGCTCGCCGGCACGCGCGCGCGCCA
>NC_041389.1:439485081-439624354 GCF_002162155.2 Triticum dicoccoides | reverse complement strand
GCTCTCTCTCCCTCTCACCCGAGAACCACCACCGCCACCGACGCCGATTGCCGCAGCCACCGTGCTCCCCACGCCTCACCGACGCCCCAGGGAGCTCCGCCTCGACCCCCTCCTTCCTCCCCACCGACCCACGGCCCTCCGGAAGCCCTGCAACGCCGTCACCATCGCCGTTCCGTCGCCGGCCACCGAAGCTCCCCTCCGTCGATTCGCCGGACCCCGTGCCTCCCCTGCCTCGCCAGCAGCACCAGAAGAACCGCGGTGAGCCCTCGACCCGATTTCCCCTCTCCCCGTGCCCCACCTCCCTCTCTAGCTAGCCCCACCACTTTGCCCGAGAATCTCTCGCCGCCGGCCATGGCGTGGTCGTGGCCACAGCCACCCCAGCTCGTATCCGAGCCCACTGACGTGCTCACCGTGATCTCAGGAGTCCGTAGCACGCCCCAGCTCCTCCTGCCGTGCTCCCTAACCCCGACCCCGAGATTGCCCGAACTCCGGCAGCCGCAAAGGAGCTCGCCGCCGGCAGCTCCGGCCACCCCAGCTGCTGTCGCTTGCCTCTTTAGATGCGCCTTCCTCCCAGCTACCCGTAGAGCCTCTCCGCCGCTCGAATGGTCGCCGGAGGAGCGATCCCGAAGCCCTCCGCCGTGCCTGTTGCCGCCGGCGTTGAGCCGCCGGCCTGTTTGGGCCATTTGACCCGGGTTTGACCCCCCCCCCTCTCTCTCACTGACCTGCGGGCCCCGCCCGGCTAATTAGGCTAGGATTAGTATTAACTAAATATTAGTTAGTTTAATAGACACTGACAGCAGGGCCCCACCTGCTAATTAATCATAGATTAGTTTCTGTTTAGTTTTAAACTAATCCAGTGGCCCCACCCGTCAGCATTGACTCTGCTGACGTGGCCTTTGACCCGGCCCCACCTGCCATTGACACTGAACAGCTCTGGGTCACTGACCAGTGGACCCCACTGGTCAGGTTTGACCTGGAGGCGCCCTGTTGACCTGCTGACGTCATGATGATGTCAGGCTGACGCAATAAGTATTTTCTGGATTTTAAATAATCTTAAATGATTTAATAATTCCAGAAAATGCCTAAAACTTCCAAAATTCATAGAAAATTAACCATAACTCCAAATTAAATAATTTATATATGAAAAATTATCAGAAAAATTCAAGGAATCCATCTGTACCATTTTCATGCATGTTAGAACAACTTATCACTACTGTTTAGGGCAAATGAAGTGAATGGCATTTGAATAATCACATATGGAGTTTGAATTTGAATTTTATATTCAAACCAACTTCATTTAATCTGTTGCTAGTTGCATTAGCCCAAAACACATTCATTTTGCCATGTCATGAGCATGCATCATATTGTGCATTGCATTGATTGTGTTCCTTTCTGTGTTGCCGGTATTTGTCCCCTCTCGATAGACGCGATACCGATGATGTGATCGTTGACACTGATGAAGACTCAATGTTATCTTCAGAAGTGCCAGGCAAGCAAAACCCCCTTGTTCATTCCGATACAATCCTACTCTCTCGCTCCTGCTCTCTTTTAATGCATTAGGACAACGCCGATTTTTCTGTTACTTGCTGCGGTAGCTGAACCCCTTTATCCTTTGCATGACCTGTCATTGCCACAGTAAATAGATGAAACCCATTAGCATGAGTAGGAGTTGTTTGAGCCCTGTTGTGCCTACTCATTCATGTTTGTTTGTCATGCCTGCTACTGCTTAGAGTTGAGTCAGGTCTGATTCATCGGGGATAATCAGAGGTGTGTGAACATGTCCTACTGTGTGTGAGCTAAGTGTGTGAACACGTTTTGGTAAAGGTAGCGGTGAGAGGCCATGTAGGAGTACATGGTGGGTTGTCTCATTGCAGCCGTCCTCAGGAACTGAGTTCTGTGTTTGTGATCCATGATTCAGCTACTACCACGCATTGGGCCCGAAACCAATGGACCCTCTCGGCTTCTTAATCACCCTTGTCCTCTGTCCAGGAGTTGCAAGTAGTTTCTGGTGTTTGTAGTATGCTGGAGGCCGTGGGCAGCGCTGACCGTAGGGGTGGGCTGTGATGTGGTAGGCACGTGGCACGGTGTACCGGGCGCCCGTTTGGTGTCTCGGGAACCCTGTTCACATCGTTTGGGGCTGTGAGCGAAACTCCGGCCGGATCTCCTCATGGATGGAACCCGAATAGGCGATAAACCTGGACTAGAGACTTAGGTGATTAGGTAGGTCGTGGCCGACACCCACGTTGGGCTTCCGCTTGAAGGTTGCCGAGTACATGTCGTGTAAACGGCGGTAAGTGGTGAGAGCGTGTGTGAAGAAGTACACCCCTGCAGGGTTAACCTAATCTATTCGAATAGCCGTGTCCACGGAAAAGGACCTCTGGGTTGCTTATATCAGTTCATAGACAAGTGAAAGTGGATACTCTAAAATACGCAAGATAAGCGTGAGTGCTATGGATGGCGTTCTCGTAGGGAGACGGGAGCGGATCCATAGTGGTGTATTGATATGGTGAATATGTGGACTCGTGTGCGCCACCTCAAAGAGTTACATTGCAGTCGTAGTTCAGGATAGCCACCGAGTCAAAGCTGGCTTGCTGCAGTCAAACTCCACCATCCCCTTGTTGAAAATGATGCATATGTAGTTAGTTCTGATGTAAGTCTTGCTGGGTACATTTGTACTCACGTTTGCCTATTTTATGTTTTTGCAGAGAGACTTCAGTCTCACTAGTAGTTCCACGTGGACTTCGACGTTTAGCTTGTTACCTCAGCTACGATCTTGTACCCTCGGCAGGATCTGATAGATAGTCAGGCTTCTCAGCCTTTTTCATTTATAGTTGTCTGTACTCAGACATGATAGCTTCCGCTTGTGCTTGATTTGTATGCTCTGAATGTTGGGTCATGAGACCCATGTTTGTAATATCTCGCTCCTCGGAGCCTATTGAATAGATTACTTGAGTCGTAGAGTCATTTTGTGATGCCATGTTGTATTGCACATATCGAGCATATTGTGTGTATGTTATTGAAATGCTTGGTATGTGTGGGATCTGACCATCTAGTTGTTTATCTTTAGTAGCCTCTCTTACCGGGAAATGTCTCCTAGTGTTTCCACTGAGCCATGGTAGCTTGCTACTGCTCCGGAACACTTAGGCTGGCCGGCATGTGTCCTTCTTCGTTCCTGTGTCTGTCCCTTCGGGGAAATGTCACGCGATGAATACCGGAGTCCTGCTAGCCTGCTACAGCCCGGTTCACCGGAGTCCTGCTAGCCCAGTGCTACAGCCTGGATTCACTCGCTGATGACCGACACGTTCGATGCTGGGTCATGGATGCCTGTCCCTGTAAGTTGGTGCCACTTTGGGTTTACGACTAGCCATGTCAGCCCGGGCTCCTTATCATATGGATGCTAGCGACACTGTCATATACGTGTGCCAAAAGGCGCAAACGGTCCCGGGCAAAGGTAAGGCGACACCCGTGGGAATACCGTGCGTGAGGCCGCAAAGTGATATGAGGTGTTACATGCTAGATCGATGTGGCATTGAGTCGGGGTCCTGACAGAACCTTTGGTGGTTCCGGAGTCTGGCAGGCGGCCCCTTCATAAGAAGGGCAAGCCTACGACGCCGGCGGCCTCCGTCCAACCGGAGGCGCCAGACAATTTGCTGGAGGTGCTTAATGGCGCCTCCATCGACGAGGGGCACCATACTGTTATGAGTGCGGTGATCCAGAAGGTTCAGTCCGCCAAAAGCGGGTTGACAGAAGCCTGTGCCAGCCTTTTAACAGGCTTTGAGGTATGTATTTAAAACATGTAAAAATGTTACCGCATAGACAGTAGCCCCTGATGCTCAGTTTGGTGTTCGGAAAGAAAAGCCGGACTGAGGATCTAAAAAGATATACGCGGGAGTCTAACATAAATATGTCAATATGGGAATGCAGGCTGCGCTGCTGACCTCTGCCGCACTGCCTGCGGAGGTCGATGCATTGAAGCAGAGCCTCGAGCGGTTCGAGAACGAGCTCGGCCTTGCCAAGAAGCAGCTCGAGGACAAGGAAGGTAGGTAGTGCCTTATGTAAATATATATAAAAATACATGGTTGCAAATAATGACAGGACCAACGTGAATGTTATAGGGGCCACAACCGAGGTGGCGACCCTGAAGGAAGCGATGTCCAAGGCTGAAGACAATGCGGCCATGGAGCGCACCGAGTGAGAGAAACAAGAGGCGTGGGTGGCTGAGGTGCGGCAAGAGCTCGATGCCCTCGTGAAGAAACACGAGAGTTTAGAGCTTGACTCAAAGACGCAAGAGTCCGAGCTTGCCTCGGCACTTAAAAGCGCCAAGTCTGCCAAGGCCGAAGCCCAAAAAGCCCTCCAGGAGATTGAGGCGATGAAAAAGATAGCGGCGGGTAAGGCATTCTTTATGCAAAGCAAGCATGTGAAAGTGAATTACGTGTTACTTACCCGAATCCGGAGCTCTCCAGGAGCATTCGCAGATCTGCGCCGCAGTGTGTCCGCCGCGCCGCATTCTACTGAGCCGAAGAAGGGAGCTCGACAGAGAAGGTGTTCTGGTCCCAGTATGCCGAGGCCGGACACCCGGTGCCCTTGAGCGACCAGCTGAAGCAGCTGGTAGAGCTCCATAAGGTGGCGGAACAGGCCATGAAGGGCCTTATAGGCCAGCTGTGGCCTAGGGAGGTCCTGCCTGAGAGCTACTTTGGGCTGGTGAGGCGGCTGGTGGATGCCTGTCCGTGGCTTGAAGTCATCAAGCGCTCTGTATGCATCGAAGGCGCCCGTAGGGCCCTTGCCCGTGCCAAAGTGCACCGGGGCAAGCTGGATGCTGAGAAGCTAGTGACGGAGGGACCACCGGAGGGGAAGGAGCATCGCAGGCCCGAGATGTACTATGAGGGCGTCCTGAAGGGTGCCCGCGTTGTGGCGAACGAATGTTCCAAGGATTTAATTTTTGAGTAAACTCGCTCATGTTTTTATCCTGTGCGCTGAAAACATGTTCATATGCGCTAAGCAACGCTTTTTGAATTTAAAATATTACCTTCTGTGCGGCTGTTTATTAAATCTGAGAGATGCAAGTCGTCGGCTTCTGCCTCCATGCCACGAGTGCTGGGGTGTTCGGGATAAACCTGAGCGCTCTTGTTCCCATTCTTGGGTCCTTCGAGGGAGGCGCTCAGCACAACGAACAAGGCAATCGGACTTATAATGCTTTATCACTCTCACTTAGCCATAGAATTCTATAATTTTAAATTTCGGTGAAGCCCCTAGTATTCGGAAGACCGAGTTCGGGGCGCTATCCACGCCTAGGCCGGACAAAGCCAGCTCCTCGCTCTAAGCGGCATAAGTCTTTAAGGACTCGAAAAACCTCTCGAACAGCGACCGGCTCTCGCCCTATCATGACGGTCAGTTTTAGCTTTCTCTACTGAGGTGTTAACCCAGCTCAACTGGGGCACAATCATAGTAGTTCTCCCAGCACTACCTTAGCCGATATAGCGGAACGTAAGGTACCAAAACATGGGAGCCGGGCAAACCCAACTATTGACCCAAGACATGATTCGGAGCCGATGCATATAATGCTATAAGTTCGGGGTGCCGCACTCATGAGAGTGTTTGGTCTTCTCACACCGTATTTTGGGGAACTTAAGCCACTGGTGTATTGGCCGTACCAAAGTGTACGGTTGCATAATGTCATAGCTGAACATATGTACATAAAAAATGAATGCAATAATAGACAAGAGCTATGTATTGTTTATTAGAGGGATGCTATGAAAGCAGAACGATACAAATAGTGTGATAAGCAAGAGATGGGATTATTTGACATGTCCCCCTCCAGGGGCAAGCTGCGAGACTTTAAGTAAGACAGGTATTTAGCTCGTTATAGAGACCACCTGGACGTTCGACGTGGCTTGCTGTCTCCCTGGCTGTTGCATCGTGTTATCGGCGATTGTACTGCCGGACAGGTCTTCCGAATAGTGGAGTCCTGAAAGTAAAAAAAAGAAAAATCACAAAAATCAGGAGCCCCTAGTGCGGTTGAGCCACATTCTGGGCATGCCGTGGTTGTGCCCCTCCCCTTATGCCCATGGTATTTCCAGAGCGTAATTATGTACGCGTGGTACTGGTTTTGCAATCTCGCGAGGGCTGGGGTTGGGGCCGCACTGCTATGCTAGCTCGGAACGTGCTAGACGGTATTGTTGTAGGTTACTCCGGGCGCGCTTAACGGTGTCCGGACGCTTAACAGTCAGACTGGAGAATTGCCTTGAGTGGCTACTTTGTACTTCCAGCACGAGGGCCGCCGTGTGCTCCTCTGTTCGGAGAGAGCGTTCAATGTTTCCATTGACCGTAATGACTCCGCGAGGGCCTGGCATCTTGAGCTTGAGATATGCGTAGTGTGGCACCACATTGAACTTTGCAAATGCGGTTCGTCCGGGCAGGGCGTGATAGCCATTGCGGAACGGGACTATGTCGAAGATTAACTCCTCTCTTCAGAAATTATCCGGGGATCCGAAGACCATTTCGAGTGTAACTGAGCTTGTACAACTAGCCTCTACACCTGGTATGACGCCTTTAAAGGTCATCTTTGTGGGTTTAATCCTTGAGGGATCTATGCCCATTTTTCGCACTGTATCCTGATAAAGCAGGTTCAGGCTGCTGGTGCCGTCCATGAGGACTCTAGTGAGGTGAAATCCGTCAATGATTGGGTCTAGGACCAATGCGGCGAATCCGCCATGACGAATGCTAGTGGGGTGGTCCCTTCGATCAAAAGTGATTGGGCAGGAGGACCATGGGTTGAACTTTGGGGCGACTGGCTCCAACGCATATACGTCCCTGAGCGGACGCTTCCGTTCCCTTTTGGGGATGTGGGTTGCGTATATCATGTTCACCGTCCGCACTTGTGGGGGAAAGCCCTTCTGCCCTCTGTTGTTCGGCGGCCGGGGCTCCTCCTCGTCATCGCTATGTAGCCCCTTGTCTCTGTTTTCGGCACTTAACTTGCCTGCCTGCTTGAACGCCCAACAATCCCTGTTGGTGTGATTGGCTGGTTGTTCGGGGGTGCCGTGTATCTGGCACGAGCGATCGAGTATCTGGTCTAAACTGGACGGGCCCGGAGTATTTCTTTTGAATGGCTTTTTCCGCTGATCGGGTTTAGAGCCTCTGAATCCAGCATTAACTATCGTATCCTCAGTGTTGTCGCCGTTAATGCAGCGCTTGTGCTTGTTGCGACGCGACCTGCCATTGTTGTCCTTGGTATCTGAATTACCAGGGCTCTTGGTCATGTTATTGCTACGAGCTAGCCAGCTGTCTTCTACCACGCAAAAGCGGGTCATGAGTGTCGTGAGGGCTGCCATGGATTTCGGCTTTTCCTGTCCTAGGTGCCGGGCAAGCCATTCGTCTCGGATGTTATGCTGGAAGGCTGCGAGGGCCTCTGTGTCCAGAATTGTCTGGCCGATTCCTCTGGTTGCTGAATTATGTGGCTTAGGTCATCGGCGTCTGGTGGTCGCACATAGGTGCCCTGGAAATTGTCTAGGAATGCGGTTTCCAGGTCCTTCCAGCAACCAATTGACTCTGCTGGCAAGCTGTTAAGCCAATGCCGAGCCGGTCCTTTAAGCTTGAGTGAGAGGTATTTGATAGCGTGTAGATCATCACCACGGGCCATGGGGATATGAAGGAGATAATCCTCGATCCATACCGCAGGATCTGTTGTGCCATCGTACGATTCGATGTTTGCGGGTTTAAAACCCTCGGGGGTTTGATGATCCATTACTTCATCTGTGAAGCATAGTGGGTGTGCGGCGCCTCTGTACTAGGCTATATCACGATGTTGCTCGGATGAGCTTTGTCTGTTGTGTTCGGCCTGGCCGTATTTGCCATATCCGGCGTGACGGTTATCGTCACGTGTCGTGGGGCGCCCATGCGATCCGTAGATCGATCTTGTTTGCCTTGCCTTGTCCTCCAATATGTCTCGCAGGTCTGGCGCATTTCCCAGTGCCTTGTTACTTTTTGAGCGGCGCCGGGGTGCGGCTTGAGTTGATGGCCGAAAGGCCTCTCTGTCATGGCCACGGGGTGGCCGATCGGCCGTATCATACGCTGGTGATGTAGGTTTAGTTGCTTCCTCCTCTAGTTGGGGTAGCAGCATGCGCTTTGGGTAGCTCTTGGAGGGGCGTTCGAGTTTGTACTCTTCGGCAGTGAGGACTTCCGTCCATCTGTCGGCTAGCAAGTCTTGGTCAGCTCTAAGCTGCTGCTGTTTTCTCTTGAGGCTGCTTGCCGTGGCCATGAGCCTGCGTTTGAAACGCTCTTGTTAAACGGGGTCCTCAGGCACGACAAATTCATCGTCGTCGAGGCTTGCTTCGTCTTCGGAGGGAGGCATGTAATTATCGTCCTCGACCTCTCTGTCTGCCACTCTCTCATGAGGGTTGGCTTCTCCATCCTCCTGTGTTGAATCCTGCTGGAGGGGGTTGTCTTCGGCACTGTCCGGGGTGTTATTGTCTCCGGTGCCGGACTCGCCGTTTTTGCTTTGGCGGGATTTAGAGCGGCGCCGCTGACGCCGGCGCTTAGGCTGTTTCTTGGAGGGGTCATCCTCCGTTGTTCCATCACCATCCCCTTCTTTTGGGGTGTCCATCATGTATATGTCCTATGACGAGGTGGCTTTACAGTGCCCTATAGGCGCTGGTTCTTGGTCGTCTCCTTCATCGGCGTCCATACCGTCGATGTGTTCGGAGTCGAAGTCGAGCATGTCGATTAAATCGTCGACAGTGGCTACGAAGTGGGTGGTGGGTGGGTTTCGAATTCCTTCGTCGTCCACATCCCAACCTTGCTGACCATAGTCCGGACAGGGCTCTCCTGATAAAGAGAGAGACTTTAGTGAATTCAGGATGTCGCCAAAGGGCGAGTGTTGAAAGATGTCCGCGGCGGTGAACTCCATGATCGGAGCCCAATTAGGTTCGATCGGGAGGGGTGCGGAAGATTCGGAGTCCGGAACGGAGTCTGGCACCTTGGAGTCACGAGCTCCGTGAAGGACAAGATTGGTGTTCGGCTCGATCATCGTAGAGATTGCAGCCCCCGAGGCGGCGTCCAGCCACCCGTCCTCGATCGGCGTAGTCGGCTCCGAGCTAAGGGTCGGAGCAGACACCTGAGCGGCGCTCTGGGCATTGTCCTGCCGCAGAGCTAGATCATGCCCATCGTGACAGTGCGGCGCGCTCGGCTGTGGCTCGAATCTGTCGAAGATCAAGTATCCGCGGATGTCAGCCGTGTAGTTTAAACTTCCAAATCTGACATGATGGCCAGGGGCGTAGCTTTCGATCTGCTCCAGATGGCCAAGTGAATTGGCCCGCAATGCGAAGCCGCCGAATACGAAGATCTGTCCGGGGAGAAAAATCTCACCCTGGACCGCGTCGTGGTTGATGATCGAAGAAGCCATCAGGCCTAAAAGGTGACGACACAGAGGAACTCTCAATGAAAGAACCAATGTCGGTGTCAAAACCGGCGGATCTCGGTTAGGGGGTCCCGAACTGTGTGTCTAGGCGGATGGTAACAGGAGACAAGGGACACGATGTTTTTACCCAGGTTCGGGCCCTCTCGATGGAGGTAAAACCCTACTCCTGCTTGATTAATATTGATGATATGGGTAGTACAAGAGTAGATCTACCACGAGATCAGAGAGGCTAAACCCTAGAAGCTAGCCTATGGTATGATTGTTGTTCGTCCTACGGACTAAAACTCTCCAGTTTATATAGACACCGGAAAGGGCTAGGGTTACACAGAGTCAGTTACAATGGGAGGAGATCTACATATCGTATCACCAAGCTTGCCTTCCATGCCAAGGAAAGTCCCATCCGGACATGGGACGAAGTCTTCAATCTTGTATCTTCATAGTCCGGGAGTCCAGCCAAAGGTCATAGTTCGGCCATTCGGACACCCCCTAATCCAGGACTCCCTCAGCGACAAAAATGCCTATTTTTCCATATGAGAGCGAGCAGGCGATGGAGGAAAACCCAGATCAAGTCACTGCAGTGTGCTGACGGTACGGTAACGGAGAACGTGTTGGTGATGGAAACCATGACGGCCAACTTTTATAAGGATCTGTACACGACGGAAGGGGTGGGGGATATGGCACGGGTACTAGAAACAGTACCATGCAAGGTCACGCGAGCAATGAATGCGACGCTAAATTCACTGTACAACGCGGAAGATGTTACAACTGCCCTCTTTCAAATGTTTCCCACCAAGGCACCGGGACTAGATGGCTTTCCTGCTCACTTTTTCAGCGGCACTGGGAGACATGTGGGGATGAAATCACCAAAGTCGTGCTTAAAATTGTTGAAGGCACCGAATCTGCGGCGTGCATCAATGAGGCAGTCTTGGTGTTGATTCCCAAGGTAAAAAAATCCAACTCTTTTGAGCCAGTTCTGTCCAATAATTTTATGTAATGTTCTCTACAAAATTGCATCCAAAGTGATCTCTAACCGGCTGAAGGTGATACTACCTGACATTATATCTGAGGAACAATCTGCATTTGTTCCTGGTAGACTTATTACAGACAACATCATCATAGCCTACGAGTGCCTACACTTTATGAACAGAAATAAAGCTAAGAAGCATCAGTCATTCGCTCTGAAGCTGGACATGATGAAGGCCTATGATAGGGTGGAGTGTCCATATTTGAGAGCAATAATGGTCAAGCTGGGGTTCACTGAGAGATGGGTCGACATAGTTATGGGACTGGTCACTACAGTTAAGTTTTCTGTTATGTTCAATGGGAAGAGATTGGAGGAGTTTGAACTGTCAAGAGGGATCATACAAGGGGACCCAATATCCCCGTACTTGTTCTTGCTAGCAGCAGAGGGCCTGTCGTGCCTGTTGAAATCAAAAAGTGAGTCATCCAATTTGGGTGGTGTACAAGTGGCTCCTACGGTGCCGCCAGTTAGCCACCTTTTATTCGCTAATGACAGCCTGCTGTTTTGTAAGGCAAATAGTGCGGGAGCTAATGAGGTGAACCTAGTACTGAACATATACTGCCAAGCATCAGGTCAGCGAGTGAACTTTGCAAAATCATCAATCTTCTTTAGCAAGGGAGTGCCAGAAGCTACCATGAATGAAATAAAAGGCTTACTCAATGTACCCAATGAAACACTAAATGAGAAGTATGTAGGGATGCATCAGATATTGGGAGTTCGAAGAATGGGGCATTTAAATATCTCAAAGATCGTTTATGTAGCAAGGTGCGGGGCTAGGTGGAGAACACTATGTCATCAGCGGGCAAGGAGGTCCTAATCAAATCAGTTGCTCAGTCCATACTGGTTTTTTCCATGTCTTGTTTTAAACTTCCCAGGGGATTATGTGAGCATCTCAACATGCTCATTAGAAGGTTCTGGTGGGGAAGCAAAGAGGGCAAAAGGAAGCCTCATTGGGTATCGTGGAAAAGCATGACGCAGCCGAAGGGAATGGGAGGCCTAGGGTTTAAAGATTTTGAACTCTTCAACATGGCGATGTTGGCACGATAGGCCTGGAGGTTACTCCAAGCACCAGAGTCCCTTAGTGCCTGCTTATTGAAGAGCATATATTTTCCTCATTCGACCATCCTGGAGGCGACTTTGAGCAACCATCCTAGTCAGATATAGCGAGCCATTATCGAAGGCAGGGACTGAGGGAAATATGCCCTAGAGGCAATAATAAAGTTATTATTTATTTCCTTATTTCATGATAAATGTTTATTATTCATGCTAGAATTGTATTAACCGGAAACATAACACATGTGTGAATACATAGACAAACAGAGTGTCACTAGTATGCCTCTACTTGACTAGCTTGTTGATCAAAGATGGTTATGTTTCCTAACCATAGACATGTGTTGTCATTTGATTAACGGGATCACATCATTAGGAGAATGATGTGATTGACATGACCCATTCCGTTAGCTTAGCACACGATCGTTTAGTATATTGCTATTGCTTTCTTCATGACTTATACATGTTCCTATGACTATGAGATTATGCAACTCCCGTTTACCGGAGGATCACTTTGTGTGCTACCAAACGTCACAACGTAACTGGGTGATTATAAAGGAGCTCTACAGGTGTCTCCAAAGGTACATGTTGGGTTGGCGTATTTCGAGATTAGGATTTGTCACCCCAATTGTCGGAGAGGTATCTCTGGGCCCTCTCGGTAATGCACATCACTTAAGCCTTGCAAGCATTACAACTAATGAGTTAGTTGTGAGATGATGTATTACAGAACGAGTAAAGAGACTTGCCAGTAACGAGATTGAACTAGGTATTGAGATACCGACGATCGAATCTCGGGCAAGTAACATACCGGTGACAAAGGGAACATCATATGTTGTTATGCAGTCTGACCGATAAAGATCTTCGTAGAATATGTGGGAGCCAATATGAGCATCCAGGTTCCGCTATTGGTTATTGACCGGAGACGTGTCTCGGTCATGTCTACATTGTTCTCGAACCCGTAGGGTCCGCACGCTTAACGTTACAGTGATAGTTTCATTATGAGTTTATATATTTTGATGTACCGAAGGTTGTTCGGAGTCCCGGATATGATCACGGACTTGACGAGGAGTCTCGAAATGGTCGAGACATAAAGATCGATATATTGGACGACTATATTTGGACACCAGAAAGGTTCTGGGTGAGATTGAGACAATACCGGATCACCGGGAGGTTATCGGAACCCCCCGGGAGGTATATGGGCCTTATTGGGCCTTAGTGCAAAGGAGGGGGCGTGCCCCCCCCAAGCCCAATCCGAATTGCGAGGGGGGCCGGCCCCCCCTTTCCTTCCTCCCTCCTTCCTCTTCCTTCCCTCTCCTACTCCTAATAGGAAAAGGGGGAGTCCTACTCCCGGTGGGAGTTGGACTCCCCCCCTTGGGCGCGCCACCCCCCTTGGCCGCCCCCTCCTCCACTCCTTTATATACGAAGGAGGGGGGTACCCCATAGACACAACAATTGATCCCTTGGATCTCTTAGCCGTGTGCGGTGCCCCCTCCACCATAGTCCACCTCGATAATACTGTAGCGGTGCTTAGGCGAAGCCCTGCGACGGTAGAACATCAAGATCGTCACCACGCCGTCGTGCTGACAGAACTCTTCCCCGACACTTTGCTGGATCGGAGTCCGGGGATCGTCATCGAGCTGAACGTGTGCTAGAACTCGGAGGTGCCGTAGTTTCGGTGCTTGATCGGTCGGGCCATGAAGACGTATGACTACATCAACCGCGTTGTTATAACGCTTCCACTATCGGTCTACGAGGGTACGTGGACAACACTCTCCCCTCTCGTTGCTATGCATCACCATGATCTTGCGTGTGCGTAGGAAAATTTTAAAATTACTACGTTCACCAACAATGGCATCTGAGCCAGGTTTTATGCGTAGATGTCATATGCACGAGTAGAACACAAGTGAGTTGTGGGTGATACAAGTCCTACTACTTACCAGCATGTCATACTTTGGTTCGTTGGTATTGTTGGATGAAGCGGCCCGGACCGACATTACGCGTACGCTTACGCGAGACTGGTTCTACCGACGTGCTTTGCACATAGGTGGCTGGCGGGTGTCAGTTTCTCCAACTTCAGTTGAACCGAGTGTGGCTACGCCCGGTCCTTGCGAAGGTTAAAACAGCACCAACTTGACAAACTATCGTTGTGGTTTTGATGCGTAGGTAAGAACGGTTCTTGCTCAGCCCGTAGCAGCCACGTAAAACTTGCAACAACAAAGTAGAGGACGTCTAACTTGTTTTTGCAGGGCATGCTGTGATGTGATATGGTCAAGACATGATGCTAAATTTTATTGTATGAGATGATCATATTTTGTAACCGAGTTATCGGCAACTGGCAGGAGCCATATGGTTGTCGCTTTATTGTATGCAATGCAATCGCCCTGTAATGCTTTACTTTATCACTAAGCGGTAGCGATAGTCGTAGAAGCATAAGATTGGCGAGACGACCATGATGCTACGATGGAGATCAAGGTGTCGCGCCGGTAACGATGGTGATCATGACGGTGCTTCAAAGATGGAGATCACAAGCACAAGATGATGATGGTCATATCATATCACTTATATTGATTGCATGTGATGTTTATCTTTTATGCATCTTATCTTGCTTTGATTGACGGTAGCATTATAAGATGATCCCTCACTAAATTATCAAAGTATAAGTGTTCTCCCTGAGTATGCACCGTTGCGAAAGTTCTTTGTGCTGAGACACCACGTGATGATCGGGTGTGATAGGCTCTATGTTCAAATACAACGGGTGCAAAATAGTTGCACACGCGGAATACTCAGGTTAAACTTGACGAGCCTAGCATATAACGGATATGGCCTCGGAACACGGAGACCGAAAGGTCGAGCGTGAATCATATAGTAGATATGATCAACATAGTGATGTTCATCATTGAAACTACTCCATCTCACGTGATGATCGGACATGGTTTAGTTGATTTGGATCACGTGATCACTTAGAAGATTAGAGGGATGTCTATCTAAGTGGGAGTTCTTAAGTAATATGATTAATTGAACTTTAATTTATCATGAACTTAGTCCTCATAGTATTTTGCAAATTATGTTGTAGATCAATAGCTCGCGTTGTTGCTTCCCTATGTTTTATATGTGTTCCTAGAGAAAACTAAGTTGAAAGATGTTAGTAGCAATGATGCGGACTTGGTCCGTGATATGAGGTTTATCCTCATTGCTGCACAGAAGAATTATGTCCTTTATGCACCGCTAGGTGATAGACCTATTGCAGGAGCAGATGCAGATGTTATGAATGTTTGGCTAGCTCAATATGATGACTACTTGATAGTTTTGTGCACCATGCTTTATGGCTTAGAACCGGGACTACAAAAACGTTTTTGAAACGTCACGGAACATATGAGATGTTCCATGAGATGAAATTGATATTTCAGACTCATGCCCGTGTCAAGAGGTATGAGACCTCTGACAAATACTTCGCCTAAAAGATGGAGGAGAATTGCTCAACTAGTGAGCAAGTACTTAGATTGTCTGAGTACTACAATCACTTGAATCAAGTGGGAGTTAATCTTCCAGATAAGATAGTGATTGGCAGAGTTCTCTAGTCACCATCACCAAGTTACTGGAACTTCGTGATGAACTATAATGCAAGGGATGACGAAAACGATTCCCGAGCTCTTCGTGATGCTGAAATCAATGAAGGTAGAAATCAAGAAAGAGCATCAATTGTTGATGATTGACAAGACCACTAGTTTCAAGAAAAGGGCAAAAGGAAAGAAAGGGAACTTCAAGCATAATGGCAAGCAAGTTGTCACTCCCGCGAAGAAGCCCAAAGCTGGACCAAAGCCTGAAACTGAGTGATTATACTGCAAGGGAAATGGTCACTAGAAGCGGAAATGCCCTGAATATTTGGTGGATAAGAAGGATGGCAAAGTGAACAAGGGTATATTTGATATACAGGTTATTGATGTCTACCTTACTAGTGTTTATAGTAGCCCCTGAATATTTGATACTCGTTTAGTTGCTAAGATTAGTAAATCGAAAAGGGGGTTACAGAATAAACAGAAACTAGTTGAGGGTGAAGTGATGATGTGTGTTGGAAGTGGTTCCAAGATTGATATGATCAGCATCGTACACTCCCTATACTTTCGAGATTAGTGTATAACCTAAATAAATGCTATTTGGCGTTTGCGTTGAGCATAAATATGATTTGATCATGTTTATTGCAATACGGTTATTCATTTAAAGTCCGAGAATAATTGTTGTTATGTTTACATGAATAAAACCTTTGATGGTCATACACCCAATGAAAATAGTTTATTAGATCTCGATCATAGTGATACACATATTCATAATATTGATGCCAAAAAAATGCAAAGTTTATAATGATAGTGCAACTTATTTGTGGCGCTGCCGTTTGGGTCATATCGGTGTAAAGCGCATGAAGAAACTCCATAAAGATGGATTTTTGGAATCACTTGGTTATGAATCATTTGATGCTTGCGAACCGTGCCTTTTGGGCAAGATGACTAAAACTCCGTTCTCCGGAACAATGGAACGAGCTAGTGACTTATTGGAAATAATACATACTGATGTATGCGGTCCAATGAGTATTGATGCTCGTGGCGGGTATCGTTATTTTCAGACCTTCACAAGATGATTTCAGCAGATATGAGTATATCTACTTAATAAAACACAAGTCTGAAACATTTGAAAAGTTCAAAGAATTTCAGACTGGAGTGGAGAATCATTGTAACAAGAAAATAAAGTTTCTATGATCTGATCATGGAGGAGAATATTTGAGTTACGAGTTTGGCCTTCATATAAAACAATGTGGAATAGTTTCACAGTTCACACCACCTGGAACACCACAACGTTATGGTGTGTCCGAACATCGTAACCGCACTTTATTGGATATTGTGCGACCTATGATGTCTCTTATCGGTTTACCACTATCGTTTTGGGGTTATGCATTAGAGACAGTTGCATTCACTTCAAATAGGGCACCATCAAAATCCGTTGAGACGACGCCTTATGAACTGTGGTTTGGCAAGAAACCAAAGTTGTCGTTTCTTAAAGTTTGGGGCTGCGATGCTTATGTGAAAAAGTTTCAACCTAATAAGCTCGAACCTAAATCAGAGAAGTGCGTCTTCATAGAATACCCAAAGGAAACTGTTGGGTACACCTTCTATCACAGATCCGAAGGCAAGATATTCGTTGCTAAGATGGATCCTTTCTAGAGAAAGAGTTTCTCTCGAAAGAAGTGAGTGGGAGAAAAAGTAGAACTTGATAAGGTAATTGTACCTTCTCCCTTATTGGAAAGTAGTTCATCACAGAAATCAGTTCCAGTGATACCTACACCAATTAGTGAGAAATCTAATGATGATGATCATGAAACTTCAGATCAAGTTACTACAGAACCTCGTAGGTCTTCCAGAGTAAGATCCGCACCAGAGTGGTACGGTAATCCAGTTCTGGAAGTCATGTTACTAGACCATGATGAACCTATGAACTATGAGGAAGCGATGATGAGCTCAGATTCCACGAAATGGCTTGAGGCCATGAAATCTGAGATGGGATCCATGTATGAGAACAAAGTATGGACTTTGGTTGTCTTGCCGGATGATCGGCAAGCCATAGAAAATAAATGGATCTTCAAGAGGAAGACAGACACTGATAGTAGTGTTACTATCTACAAAGCTCGACTTGTCACAAAAATTTTTTCGACAAGTTCAAGGTGTTGAATACGATGAGATTTTCTCACTCATATCGATGCTTAAGTCTCTCCAAATCATGTTCGCAATTGCCACATTTTATGAAATCTGGCAAATGGATGTCAAAACTGCATTCCTTAATGAATTTATTAAAGAAGAGTTGTATATGATGCAACCAGAAGGTTTTGTCAATCCTAAAGGTGCTAACAAAGTGTGCAAGCTCCAGCAATACATCAATGGACTGGTGCAAGCATCTCGGAGTTGGAATATACGCTTTGATGAGTTGATCAAAGCATATGGTTTTATGCAGACTTTTGGAAAGGCCTGTATTTACAAGAAAGTGAGTGGGAGCACTACAGCCTTTCTGATAAATATATGTGAATGGCATATTTTTGATCGGAAATAATGTAGAATTTTCTGGAAAGCATAAGGGAGTGTTTGAAAGGAGTTTTTCAAAGAAAGACCTCAGTAAAGCTACTTACATATTGAGCATCAAGATCTATTGAAATAGATCAAGACGCTTGATAAGATTTTCAATGAGTACATACATTGACAAGATTTTGAAGTAGTTCAAAATGGAACAGTCAAAGAAAGAGTTCTTGCCTGTGTTGAAAAGGTATGAAATTGAGTAAGACTCAAATCCCGACCACGGCAGAAAATAGAAAGAGAATGAAAAGTCATTCCCTATGCCTCAGTCATAGGTTCTATAAAAGTATGCCATGCTATGGACCAGACCTATTGTATACTCTGCCCTGGTTTGGCGAGGGAGTACAATAGTGATCTAGGAGTAGATCACTGGACATTGGTCAAAATTATCCTTAGTGGAATAAGGATGTGTTTCTCGATTATGGAGGTGACAAAAGGTTTGTCGTAAAGGGTTACATCGATACAAGTTTGGCCACTGAACCAGATGACTCTAAGTCTTAATCTGGATACATATTGAAAGTGGGAGAAATTAGCTAGAGTAGCTCCGTGCAGAGCATTGTAGACATAGAATATTTGCAAAATACATACGGCTCTGAATGTGACAAACCCGTTGACTAAACTTCTCTCACGAGCAAAACATGATCATACCTTAGTACTCTTTGGGTGTTAATCACATAGCGATGTGAACTAGATTATTGACTCTAGTAAACCCTTTGGGTGTTGGTCACATGACGATGTGAACTATGGGTGTTAATCACATATAGATGTGAATATTGGTGTTGAATCACATGATGATGTGAACTAGATTATTGACTCTAGTGCAAGTGGGAGACTGAAGGAAATATGCCCTAGAGGCAATAATAAAGTTATTATTTATTTCCTTATTTCATGATAAATGTTTATTATTCATGCTAGAATTGTATTAACCGGAAACATAATACATGTGTGAATACATAGACAAACAGAGTGTCACTAGTATGCCTCTACTTGACTAGCTTGTTGATCAAAGATGGTTATGTTTCCTAACCATAGACATGTGTTGTCATTTGATTAATGGGATCACATCATTAGGAGAATGATGTGATTGACATGACCCATTCCGTTAGCTTAGCACACGATCGTTTAGTATATTGGTATTGCTTTCTTCATGACTTATACATATTCCTATGACTATGAGATTATGCAACTCCCGTTTACCGAAGGAACACTTTGCGTGCTACCAAACGTCACAACGTAACTGGGTGATTATAAAGGAGCTCTACAGGTGTCTCCAAAGGTACATGTTGGGTTGGCGTATTTGGAGATTAGGATTTGTCACTCTGATTGTCAGAGAGGTATCTCTGGGCCCTCTCGGTAATGCACATCACTTAAGCCTTGCAAGCATTACAACTAATGAGTTAGTTGTGAGATGATGTATTACGGAACGAGTAAAGAGACTTGCCAGTAACGAGATTGAACTAGGTATTGAGATACCGACGATCGAATCTTGGGCAAGTAACATACCGATGACAAAGGGAACAGCGTATGTTGTTATGCGGTCTGACCGATAAAGATCTTCGTAGAATATGTGGGAGCCAATATGAGCATCCAGGTTCCGCTATTGGTTATTGACCGGAGACGTGTCTCGGTCATGTCTACATTGTTCTCGAACCCGTAGGGTCCGCACGCTTAACGTTATGATGATAGTTTCATTATGAGTTTATATATTTTGATGTACCGAAGGTTGTTCGGAGTCCCGGATATGATCACGGACTTGACGAGGAGTCTCTAAATGGTTGAGACATAAAGATCGATATATTGGACGACTATATTTGGACACCGGAAAGGTTTCGGGTGAGATTGGGACAATACCGGATCACCAGGAGGTTATCGGAACCCCCCGGGAGGTATATGGGCCTTATAGGACCTTAGTGGAAAGGAGGGGAAAGGAGAAAGGGAGGGGCGCCCCCCCCCAAGCCCAATCCGAATTGGGAGGGGGGCGGCCCCCCTTGCCTTCCTTCCTCCTTCCTCTTCCTTCCCTCTCCTACTCCTAATAGGAAAAGGGGGAGTCCTACTCCCGGTGGGAGTTGGACTCCCCCCCTTGGGCGCGCCACCCCCCTTGGTCGGCCCCCTCCTCCACTCCTTTATATACGGAGGAGGAGGGAACCCCATAGACACAACAATTGATCCCTTGGATCTCTTAGCCGTGTGCGGTGCCCCCCTCCACCATAGTCCACCTCGATAATATTGTAGCGGTGCTTAGGCGAAGCCCTGCGACGGTAGAACATCAAGATCGTCACCACACCGTCGTGCTGATAGAACTCTTCCCCGACACTTTGCTGGATCGGAGTCCGGGGATCGTCATCGAGCTGAACGTGTGCTAGAACTCGGAGGTGCCGTAGTTTCGGTGCTTGATCGGTCGGGTCATGAAGACGTACGACTACATCAACCGCGTTGTTATAACGCTTCCGCTATCGGTCTACGAGGGTACGTGGACAACACTCTCCCCTCTCGTTGCTATGCATCACCATGATCTTGCGTGTGCATAGGAAAATTTTGAATTTACTACGTTCCCCAACAGGGACGTACTCAAGCAAAGGGCTCATCCGCCGAATCGGTAATGGTCAATGTACTCGCATTTGGGAGGACCCGTGGCTACCAAGAGATGAGATGTTACGGCAATATGGGAGCATTCACCCTAATCCATAGATCCTGGTTTGGGAACTCATCGACCATACAAGTGCTTCGTGGAATATCTAGCTAATTAACCAAGTTTTAATGCCTATGGATGCAAGCATTATTTTGGGAATTCCGGTGTGAACTCGTAACCTCCAGGATTTCTGTAGCTGGAATTTTGAAACAAGTGGAAATTTCACTGTGAAATCTGCTTATCGCATGCTTGTAGCGATAAGGCAGCGCCGGGAGGCATGGCTTGAGGGCACGGCTGGAACCTCAAACACTGCGGCCGAGGAGGGAGCATGGAAAACATTGTGGAAGACTCAGGTTCCGGCAAAGGTTAGGGATGTTCCTCTGGCGCTTATCGAGGCACTCTCTCCCCACGGAGGATATCAGGGCTTATCGACACATGGTTGATAACGCTCAATGCGGATTATGCGGATCTCCTAACTCATGGAGACATTCTTTGGTAAATTGCACTAGCTCGAGATGTGTGTGGGCACTAGTTGATGACGAGCTAGCACAGAGTCTGGTATCAAACACGGAACCCAACGCCAAGCAGTGGCTCTTCACCTTCATGCAGTCGCTATCTCATGATCAATTTGTATTGCTTGCGGTCACACTCTGGGCGATATGGACTGCGCGGCGCAAGGCTATTCATGAAGGAATTTTCCAATCGCCTCAAGCAACTAATTCTTTTGTCAGGCGATTCATAGATGAACTCAACATGATAACTATGAGAAGCCCGACGACGAGGAGTGGAGCTCCAGCAACGGGGCAGACTCGGTCTATTCGTCCCAAGGCTTCGCCTGCTGGATTTGCCAATATCCATGTAGATGCTGGAGTAAGAGCAAGGAAGGGTGGATCAGCAGCGGCAGTTTGCAGAGATGGACAAGGTAATTACCTAGGCAGCTCCGCGTTGGTGATAGCTAGCCTAGAGGACCCAACAATACTTGAGGCAATTGCATGCAGAGAGGCTTTGGCGCTGGCGGGAGATCTTAATCTCCATAATTTCGTCATTGCATCTGATTCCAAGCAAACGGTGGCTGATATTCATGTGGGGGCAAAGGAAGGAGTGGTTCTATTATCCAGGAGATTAATAGTAGAGCAACTTTATTTCAGTGTAATTTTTCTATTGAAGGTCGTGCTGCTAATGTCGAAGCACATAGACTAGCCAAATACTCACTTAGTCTCGGTCCGGGGCGTCACCTCTGGTTAGGCCAACCCCATGATCCGAGTTGTATCACACCCATTGTGGTCTTTGATGAATAAAATTTGGCTTTTCCCTAAAAAAAACCAGTTTCTAGAGGTTTCTTCATGTGGGTCAATTGGGGTGGTTTTCTTTTGTTTTTCTCAGGGTATCCTAGTATTTTTTATTTCCTGCTTTCATTTATCAATTTTAGTCTTCTTTCAATTTTCCCATTCCTTATTATTATTATTTTCAAAAACATGAAAATGAAATTGATACTATTCACAATTTTTTGAGGAAATGTTCATACATTTTTAAAGTTAAGGTATTTTAGTAAAGGCTTTAGAGGTTTCTTCATGTGGGTCAATCAGGGTGGTTTTCTTCTGTTTTTCTCAGGGTATCCTAGTCTTCTTTATTTCCTGCTTTCATTTATCATTTTTAGTCTTCTTTCAATTTTCCCATTCCTTATTATTATTATTTTCAAAATCACGAACATGTATAAAATTCTAAAGCCTTTACTAAAATACCTTAACTTTAAAAATGTATGAACATTTCCTCAAAAAATTGTGAACTGATTTTAAAATTTTGTGAATAGTATTAATTTCATTTTAATGTTTTTAAAATCCGCAGAATAATTCTTACTAAACTTGCCTGCTTTATTCAAATGTGACAGAACAAGGAATACAAGCAATGTTCCGGGGCTATAAAACCCAAGAATAGCGCCTGATTGATAGGCCGAAGTGGCCCTAGCTTAAGCATCGGCTTCGATTAGATTCTCCTAATGCATGAATGAAGGTAACTTTCCTAAAATTGAAACTTCTTTGTTGTGATCGCACAATATTATGTTGCCGAGCCATCCCGGATTCTCTGAATTATTTCTTCACTATCTGAAGCAATATAGATTCTTCATTCCAGCAAGTTGTCCACAATATTAACACACAAAAGTTTCAAGTGCAGCTAGATTAGCTAGTCCTTCAAAAACTCTAGGCAATGCCCCTAAAATTTCACCGAGTCCATTCCACAAATTGTAACCACGACAGCCCATTACCATATCTTGAAAACGTAACGTCAACATTTTTTTTGGCCCACTGCTGCAGCAAAGGGAGCCACTTCTGCTGACGTGATCGAGTCACCAATTCCAGGAACCCAGAATACTTGTATTCTTGTATATAAGAAAATCGCCAGGAACAAAAAGCTGGCAGAAAAGGGGGAAACTTCACGGGAGCTCCGGGTGCTCCACCCCCTATACGAATATTAATTTTAAAAAATACCAGGAAAATAAAAAACAGGAATTTGGCCATATCAAAACTTGGGTGTCAAATATATTCCCGTGTGAAGTTTCGTGAAAAATACCAGACAATGTATTCGTGGCGAAGACAATACAGTTCGACCTACTATCCATCTAAATATATTTTTAATACATATGATCTTTTTGTATTTTTACTCAGAATATGTTTCCTGATATATTTTTTTTGCAAAGCTTCACCTGGCAGTAGATTGGGCACCCATGCTTGATACCCCAAATTCTAGGATTTTTTCAATTCTCTGAGTTTGTTTTTTGAATTTAATACTCATATAGGGGGTTGGATCATCCCGAGTGCTCCAAATCCTCTTCCCAGAAAAGGGGCAAATACTAGTCTGTGCATTGGATGAGGATAGCGATCAAACGAGCCCGGCTACTTCATGCCTCCCTGTTGACACCAGATTTTGGCACGGTCAAGAACTTATTTAAAATGGCCTCAAATGGAGAAGGTCTACATGAGAGAGTTCCGTATTGTTGATATGAACGTCTTTGAAGTTTGGGTCATCGCCGTCCGATTTTATCTCGAAGGCCGAAACTATGCTCAAAGTACTAAGATCTTATACTCAAAGTACAGTTTGGCGGATTAAGCCCCCAAGACTATCTCAAATGGAAAAACTTTCTACACAAGTTGTCTTCGTCTCGTCAAAACGGTTGATTTCGATATAAAACCCGTCTTAATCTGAGGTCGTATGCAGCTTGTGGAGGCAAAACAAGGACAAAAACAGAAGCTGCATAGTCATCTCGGACGGACCGAGTTGATTGACTCGGTGAGACCGAGTTGATCCGAGAAATTACATAAAGTTACAGAAAGTTGGCAACGCTCACTCGATGGCACCGAAGCAAGCTAATCGGTGAGACCGAGTTGATCCGGGAAATTACAAAAATTTACAGAGAGTTGGCCACGTTCACTCGGTGGGACCGAAGCAAAACAATAGGTGAGACCGAGTTGATCCGAAAAATTGCCAAAGATTCCTGTCTGAGTTAGGTTAGGGTTTTTGACGTTTTGGATGGACTTTTTAGTCCTTTTCTTGTACGGGAAGTCCAACCGCCTCATAAATAGATGAGAGGTGACGGTCGATTGAACAACACACAATCGCAAAACCCATCTACTTTTTACCCTAGTTTTACATCTCTCCCTTGTTCTTTCTCTCTCGTTCTTCGTATTGAAGGGCAGCGATCCTCGAGGCTCTAGGGGCGGGCGAACCGACCTAGGGCAGCCCATAGCCGCCGCGTGTCCAGACAGGGTCCCTCCCGGGCGTGTGGGGTTTCGGGTCCTGAAAAGCACCCGCCGGATTGCTTGCATACCGCGCTTCCGGACGGGTCCCCTTCAGCGTGAGCTGCGGTGCATCATCCTCGGCGTCGGAGGTACACGGTGACGTGTTCGTGTGCGAACACTCCCCCAACTAGTTTTGGGAACCCCTCGATCCGTTTTCTGATGTATTTTTAGCTCCTCTTTTCTTCTTACCGTCTATTAAAATTCACATAATTTTTCAAATTTGGGAAGATTTTTTTTATATGTGAACATTTTTTGAAACAATGACCTTTTTTGAATTTTGGAATATTTTACATAATCCTTAAATATTTTAACTTTTTTGAAACACTTCTAAAATTCACTTATATTTTTAGAATTTCTGGTGTAGCTAATTATCTTAAGACGGTTGCGTGAACAAAAACTAACTACAGCCTTTTTTTATTTACTAAAGTAGCAGGCACGAATCTGAATAAAACGACCAAAGTGTGTGGGCCCACTACGTGTTTGATTGCTCGCTGTTTTTAAATAGTGAACTTTTATTGAATTTTTTTTATAATTTTTAATACATGAGAATTTTTTAGAAAATCCCGAACAATTTTGAAATTTTGGGAACCTTTTTTACGGAAGATCAAAAGAAAAAAGAGAGAGAAAAACCTGGTAGAAGGACTACAACAAAACACTGCCCCCCAGCCATTGCTAATTAGTGAAGGAAGTTTTATTGTGAAGGCTCAAATGTAATAGAGTGCACTCATTTGGCCCACCAAAAGATCCTTCGCTAGCTCCGCCACTGTCTAGAAGGTCCCAAAATCGGGATCCTATTGTTGGCCACGTGGCTAAATGTGCTCGATCGACACATCGATCTTTTGTGATATCCCAACTCTTCGTCACACACATCAACAAATAGGAAAATGCCCGTGAAAAGGTATTGAGGGAGCTCACATGGTCGGCCCACCAAGGCGAGCTGTTGGCTCGCTCGGTCGTCCTCTCTTCACTCGTTTGGTTGACTAGTTGACTTTACTAATAAAAATCATGAAATTTTAAAAATCAACTGTATTTAAAAAATGAATTATTAGAAAAAATTCATGGACTTAAAAATTGTTCAGGTTCTTCAAAAAAGTTCATAAATTTGAAAAACGTTCACAGAGTTGAAAAATGCGTGAAAGGAACAAAAAATTCATGGACTTGAAAATTGTTCAGGTTTTTCAAAAAAGTTCATAAATTTGAAAAACGTTCACGGAGTTGAAAAATGCGTGAAAGGAACAAGAGGACGCTCGGGAGATTTGAGCAAAATGTGAATTCACACTCTTAAAATATATCTACATATATTCATATGTTGTTGAAATCTCAAGAAAGGCAAATATTTAGGAACGAAGGAAGTATACACACTACATTATGAAACAGAGAAAATAATTAAAAGAAGATAAGCCTCTTTCTTCTCTTTCCTCCACCATATTGTTTTTCTCTGGTGTTATATCTGAGTCACAAAATCAGATTAAGAGTACAGCTTCTGGAAAATACATTCAGGGTGAAAAAGATCTAGTAACAAAAAATTGATCCGAGTGCAGGAAATCCATGCAAAAATCTGATCTCAATACTAGGAGGAACCGGAAGAAACAAAGAATGGAACAAGGATGATGTCGCACACTATGTTTACCAGCATAGACTGAATTATTCTGAACTCTGTCAAGATATAAATTAGCTACATGGATCATTCTATTTACAAAATTTACAGCATCAGCTACCATGTCGGGTTCATCAGCCATCACCGCAATCTACAGCATCACCATGTCAAACGCTTGCTTGCTCTGACAGGAAAACCCGAGTTATTATCCTCAGCAGAGACAACCAGCAGGCTGAGCCATCACTGACATCAGACCAACACACAAGGAGCTATACATTGGGGTCATGTCAGAACGCCGTGCACAGGTTGCTCTTTAAGTTTGAGGAGCATTCCTGCTGTATGGGAATGCCAGGGCTGCAAAGCCGGGTCCTTTTCGGCTCCGATATTCTAACATGTGTTATTGCCGCAGTCAGTGCGTCGACTATGCCACATTCATCCTGGTCCTCCGACCTCTGGCTCGACGAATCTGAAGCTGACGACTCAGAATGTGATCTAATTCTGTCCCATGGAATTTTGGGTGCTACAATCTGGTTAGTGACATTAGGAGTTACAGCCTTCAGGGTACATTCCGTGTAAAACAACACCCATGGATGACCTGAAATAGTATCATCAATAAATTAATTAAAACCTTATAAAATATACATAAAGTTATGCTGGATGAGAAACTGCCTGGACTTACAAAGAACTTGATCAGCAGTCATTCTAGAAGAGACATCTCGATCCAACATTCGACTTATAAGATCCCGTCCAAGAACTGACATTGATTCCCATGGACCGCTGTTGAAATCAAGCTCAACTGTCTTTATAGCTTCAAAGACAGCTTCCAGAGAGCCCCCTTGAAATGGAAGTGAACCAAGCAGTAGTACATGGAGGAGCACCCCAGCACCCCATATGTCTACTTTCTCAGAATAGCTTCCTGACAACACCTCAGGCGCCACATAGGCTGGGCTCCCAGCAACGCCAGACAATTTCTGACCTGTTTAGTGGTGACCAAAAACATCAGCTACTTCTAGTAAACACACATTTATACATCTGACTGTCCAAGTAAAACCCTAAAAAGATGATTTGGGGCTATTCAGGAACCAAAGTGTAGTCAATTATACAAACATAACAGACTAAACAAAATAGCATCCCTTAGCACAAATTAGGTGATACTGGATTCTTAGAACTTCAATGCATAAGGTAAAATATCGTACAGACTTATCACCATTTGCTAGGTTTAGAGCATTGCGGCATTAGATAAACTGTCCGTCACTCAATGTTCATGCGGCTAATTTCTCTCATTCTGCTCCACCTCAGCACCATGGGATGTATTTGTTTTTAGCCTAGGGCAGTGTCAGTGAAGTTTTAAGACAACACATGCATCACTCTAGCATGACAGAAGAGACTCTGAACTGAATTTGTAAGTGTCTAATAAGAAGTAATAAGACAGCAGTGGCTTACTGCATTGCATTAGAGCGATAACTGATAACTAGAGTTGGAACAGAGGATAGAGACATGGGTAACAATAGATAAATACTGCAGAATTACTATAATCTAAATATTACCTTACAAAATATAAGCAGCTGTTTATAAGAACCAGTGCCCCTGAAGCCATGCTGACAACTCCAACTCATAGACTATATGACTCCATTCAGACAGACATCACACCACTTCCTAATTCATCAAAATGACTCAAGACCATATTCAAAACATTACACAGCCTGTTTGGTATGCTCAAGAAGACTATTCTGGCCCTCAGACTTATCACAACAGGTACTTGCAGGAGCATGCCATAAATTAATATCAATACAAGGATTAAATTGATCAGTGTAGATTCTTAACATCCAAATTCCACGCAAATAAGAAAATTAGTATCAGTACCACCATAAGTAGAATGAAACCAACTATCAATTAGCGCAATGCCTCAATTACCTTGGATATCTAGCAAAATATTAGTACCAATGAAGGCACCACATGCTACCAATTCATGACTAAAAAAACCTTAACATATTAATGGGACGACACAGAACATTTCTTCATTCGCAATACCATGCAAAACACTGAATCGGCATGTAGAAATCATCATTTAAACAAGAATCTGAGCGAAACATTCACCACTTCCGACTCCGCAATGACTTAAGAAATGAGAGCGCCTAACTCTTGATGCAGAACTGGTACTATCTTATTAGTTACACAACCATCATAACCAAGTGGCCCAATTCAGTGAATACAATCAGTATCGACTGTGTAAGTATGAAACATGAAACGGTCTGAAATGCTCAGTACTTTAAGAGTGCTATATTGGGTCTCACACTATACATATAGATACTTGCAGGTGAATGCACAAAGAGTTTCCAGGCATAGGCGCTCTGACTTTGAGACTCCATTCAAATCACCCCCATTCTCTAAGCATATCAGGCAAGAGGAGAAGACACATGAATAAATTTCCTACCAACTTTCTGACTCAAAAATCAAAAGCTATCCAACTGACTTGTTTAGAAGTTTAACACATTAGATTAGATGATATGCATGGTCACAAAGATGAGCAACCTGTAAAAATGCTGTGTGATTGAAACCTGAAACCCGCCGTAATCCAGTTAACATGGAAAATTACTCGCATCGCAGATCAACTATGTACAACCATCAATTCTAAATGTTGTAACACCATACTAATCATTAAAGATTATAATAAAACCTTGTATGGTCCAATGTTGGACTTCCAGTCGATCTTCTACTACTTCTAATTGATGTCTTTTTTGTCATATAAAGCAAATCAAAATTGCAACTTGTGTAAACATAGAGTACCCCCAGGAACCCAACTTATTTATCATCTAGTAGAGCTTCAAAGTGAAATATCAGCAAGAATTTACCGTTAGTAACTCGTGCTGCCAATCCAAAATCAGCTAGTTTCATCTTGCCAGTCTTGGTGAGCAAAATATTCTCCGGCTTAATGTCCCTGTGGATGACGCCCATTTCGTGGCAGTACTTGACGACCGACATTAGATCCTTGATGACGAGGGCGGCTCGCTGCTCGGAGAAGGTGCCGTCCCTGGCCATCTCGTCGAGCAAGCGGCCGCCGCTGCAGAGCTCCATGACGAGGTAGAACTTGTCGGCGTCCTCGAAGACGGCCTTGAGCGTGACGACGCCGGGGTGGCCGGAGAGGTGCTGCATGATCTCGACCTCGCGGTGGACCGTCTCCTCGCCGTTCTTGGGGAGCGCCTTGCAGGCGAACTCCTCGCCGCCGGCCTTGGCGCGGCAGATCCGGACGGAGCCGAACTTGCCCTGGCCGATCTCGTCGCCGAGCTCGTACTCGGTCTCGAGGCGCTTCTTGCGGCCTATGCGCGTGGCGGACTCGATGCAGCCGACCTTGCGCTTGAGGCCCCGGCCGGGGCTGTCCGGGGTGGCCCGGCCGCTGGCCGGCGGCGCCGTCATGACCACGCCGCCCCGGCCGGAGGCGGTGGCGGCGTCATCGCCGGCGGCGGAGGGCTTCTTTTTCTTCTTGTCGGGGCGCGGCTTCCGCTCCCGGCAGGTCCGCTTGCGGTCCGCGGAGGCGTCGTGGAGGGAGCCGGCGAGGGAGCGCGCGCCCTTGCGCTTCCGCGGCAGCGACTCCATCGGGGGGAAGGGGAGTGGAAACCCTAGGCGGCGTGCCCGCGCCTCCTGCGGATCATGGGGTTGGGGATCGGGTGGGAGGTTGGTGGCGAGATGCGGAGGAGGGGGGGAGGGGCTCGAGGAGGAGATGAGGACGGTGGTGGTGGGGATGGGGGTGGGGCTAGGGGCCGCCTTTGTTGGACTCGTGTCCCTCCCTCCCGCGGGTGGGGGCTGGCGTCGTCTCGGTGTCGGTTCGGCCGCTCGGGAGGAGCACGGGAGGAAGAGAAGGGAAAGGCGGGCACGGTTCGGGCTGGACGCGTACGGGCAGACGTGCGCGATGGAGCGGTGCCGGACGGGTGGGTGACGGTGGTGGTCTGCGGGGAAATCACGCGACGTTCCGTCGCCTGGGCTTTTGCCGGTTCCGGTGCGGGTGCGGTTATCGCCCCGATTTGGTGCCGCGGCTGATGGCGATTGTGCGCTGCGCGGTCAGATTTTTTCTCACGACGGAGGGTTCTGGAAGGATACGGATGCGGGGACGGTGTGGGCGTGTGGCGTGGAACTCTCGTTCGTTCGTGACTCCGCGTTCGTGGCCGGTGAATTATCTGGGTTGGATCCGGGCTCATTACGGGCTCACGGGCCGCTCGTGCGGACAGCGGCGCAGCACGGTGCTGCTGCCCTGCTCGTTTCGTGTTCTGGCATTTACTTTTGCGTCCAGAGGAAGCGTACACCGTAAGCATGTGATTGCTGCATCTGGTAAGCACCGTGCGGGGCCAGCTGGATCGGGTACGGTTTTTTACCTTTTCCAAAAGTCAAGAGATGTGACGTTTTTAATCTGGACTTGGGTACATATGCCTTTTTACAGCTATATAAGACATCTCCAGCCCTGTTTGTATACCTGGCCATACCTCGGGCCGGGCCGGGCTTCGGGCTGGGCCTAGCCAAGCCCGACGCAAAAAACACAGGCCCGGGCCCGGCTTGGGCCGACCAACGGGCCTGTTTTTTGGGCCCAAGCCCGGCCCGAACACCTAAAAGCCCGTCGGGCTTCGGGCCGGCCCGACCCGACCTTCAGGAAAGCGCAAAAATGACGGGCCCGGGCCCGGGCCGGCCCGAACTTCGGGCTCAAAATCTAGGCCCGAGCCCGGCCCGGGGGTAGCGTCGGGCCGGGCCGGGTCGGGACGGGCTTTCCATGGCCAGGTATACCTGTTTGGTTCATAAATCATAGGGATTTTTCTAGTCCCAACTAAAAAGTCTCTATTCCCTAAAAAGTCCCTCCCCATTTGTTTCCGGGGACTAAAAAGTCATTAAATGACCATGTTACCCCTAGTATATACAGAAAAATAACAACCAAACAATACCATGGGGCGGCGGGGCAATAGATGCAGGAAGGGGCATTGTTAAGAAACTCCCAAAAAGTCCTAAAAAGACTCTCCTTAAGAGTCTTCTTCATTTAGTTTTAAAAATCAATTTTTAGTCCCTAATAGTCCCTTCTGTTTGGTTAAAAAGTCTTTAAGAGGGACTTCTTGTAGTCCCTACACCAAAAAGTCCCTGAAAACAAACACCCCCTGAATCGCATATCCATTCTGTGTCCATTCGCAGACCGATCTGGACCAATCTACCGACAGCAATGCGGGATCGGGCATCTAAAAGGATCTCTAACAAATCATGTATAATCTTGCCGATTATTATTATTCCGGCCGGTTTATAGGAAACAGAAATGTTGAGTATCATGATTATTAGTAAGTATAGGATTTATCCCTACCTTGTCTTGTACTCCAAACAGATCATGTATTTACTATATATACGACCATGAGGCTCAAGCAATACAATCAATTATTCTACCAATTCATCTCACCCTTCTAACATGGTATCAGACTAATCTCGATCCAAACCCTAGCCGCCGCCGCTTCCGCACCGCGCCGCCCTCGGGGCGGATCTCCATGATCGCCGTCGGGGGCCGCGCCGCCCATATCTAGGATTCGTCCCCCGGTCGTGTTAACCGGCTGCCCTAGAGAGTCTTTTTTCCGAGCCCTTTGCTCCGGGTTTTTCTCTCTATATCGCCGGTCGCTTTGATCAGCGTTTATTTTTTGATTTTTCGATCTAAAATCGGTTTGCGTCGCCCGCCGCCGCCGTCGACCCCCGCGCGCCTCTACTCTGACATCGTCACAACTACACGGCCTCTTCTCCGACACGACAGCCTTGCGCGACACACGGCGGCGCGGGACGACCGTCGTCCGCGCATCCATTGCCCGCGTCATTCTGCGCCGAACATCGCCGCCTTGATTGGATAGGAATCCTCCTTTAACCTCGCCTTCATCCAGCTCGCCTCCATCACGCTCCTTCCTGCAAGACAGCACGCCCGTGGTGCGTTGGTGCAACGCACTGCCCCGAGCCCCGACGTGGTTATCCACGCCGTGCGGCTCGAGGTCAGGTCAGTCTCACGGACGCTGAATGCAGACTTGCACTAGCCCTTGCTCATGCGTGTGTTGGATGATAGTGCACTAGTACGTGCAGCTGAGGCCATCTACATCACATAATTTTGCATTGGCTCAACACAGTCGCAGGCTCTTGCTACGTCCGGCCGCGGAACGCACGACGCATGTACCTTCATCGCCAGCCGAGCAGCTACTCCAACCTCGCGAGTGATTGGATTGATCACCCAACTGCCTGCGATCCGTTTCATCTACGCCGTGCGACCGATCTGGTCCGTCAGTTGCGCGCGTCTCCGCAGGTTCCGTAAAAATTGTTCCGAGTACAACACGCCTCTCCACCGATCAAGCAACGGGCTGCTGCTACGTCAACCCGTCGGGCTGCAGCGCCGCCGCCCTATGGTTCTCCTCACGGCAACATTGACTCACGCGTCGCCACTTCGGGGCGTCGTGCCGCGATACGCGATCCCCGCCACTGCCACGAGGCCGTCCCTGTGGTTGCATCGACCCACGCTCCGCCGTTGCGCCGCCCCTTCGGGCTGTAGCGCCGCGGCCCGCGGTCCCCGTCGTCGCCCTGACCTTCTCGCCGCCACTACATCGCCCCTTCAGTCCGTAGCGCCGCGACCCGCAGTCCACTCCTCCATCACCGCGCGCCGACCTCCCGTGGTATGCTGATCGACTGTAAATATAGCGGAGTGAATCGCCCACAAACAGCGGATGTCGTGTTCTCCTCGGGGACTAGAGATCAACGATGATGCTCGGCTAAAGCTAGGTAACACAATTTAGATTATGAATGCAATAAAATAAACCTAAACTAAACAAGCTTGTTCTCGAAGATCGTGGAAAAGGAAAATGCAAACAACACCGGAAGATTCAAAATTTACTCACTATCTTTTGGTATTTTCATGTTACTTGACAAACTAAAATACTAACACAGGATATCATCATCAACGAAAGGAAGTAACAAGATACGATCACAAAGATGACTAGCAAGTATATATAAGAAAAGGACAGAACAAAGATAACGGGACAAGAACAGAAATATTTCACATGAATTACACACACACATACATGTATATTTATATAACACTCGTACTAGAGGTAACACATGGTCTATAAAAATGGAACAAAGTAGATGAACACACACATACACAAATACGAATATGATACCACAGGAGACTGTTCTAATACTCTCAGATGAACAAAATAAGTACTACTAAGCAAGCACAAATCTGAAACTGAACAAGTTTCAAGCACTACTCAAATCTGAACATTACAAGGCATTACACATCTCAGCTTACAGAAAATTCAGAGAATATAGAGAGGGAAAAAGAGAGAGAGAGAGAGAGAGAGAGAGAGAGAGAGAGAGAGAGAGAGAGAGAGAGAGAGCAGCAGATTATGGTTCAGATTAGGAGCAGCAGCATGAGGGGTTCAGAGGAGCAGCATCAGATCAGCAGCAGAGGTACAGAGAGAAGGAGCGGCAGCGAGGAAAGGGACTAGCGGTAGCATGGGGGCTTGGAGAAGAAGTGGCAGCAGCGTGGGGATGGAGCAGTAGCAGAATCTGGCGATGGAGAGTAGCAGCGGCGGCAGCAATAGGAGGAGCAGAAGGTCAGCGTAGACACGGGGGAAGAAGGAGAACAACAATAGAGATCGAGGAGAAGCAGCAAGCAGCGGAGGGAAGGAGAGGGGTGGAGTGGCGCTGGTGGATGGAGGTGATGGTGGTGCTGGGTGCTGGGTGCTGGGTGCTGGTGATGATGTAGTGGATGGAGGCTGCTGGCGCGCCACCACGCCGGCCTGGCCGTGGCGGCGGCTAGAGTTGGAGAAGGAGAGGTGGGGGAGAAGAGAGATGTGCCAGGCCCAAAGGGGATCGGTGGCTAGCGATAGGGATTTGATCCCACGATCAGATTTGCCACTTTGTGATTTGGCCCTCCTGCTTCCTTATTTCTTTGCAAGCACATCCCTTCCCTTCTCTAGTTTGGCCCTTGGTTTCTTCTTTTCTTCATGCTCAGGTCCCCCTTATTTCTTTCCCGTCCTTGTCTTGTATTCTTCGGCCTCTTAGTCAGAATCTTGGGGTTTATAGTGCCTTTGCGCACTTTTCTGCAAAAGAAACAAATGAATAGTCACAAGCTCTTTTTATGAATATCATTCGAATATTTCATAGTTCATAGCAAGAATAGAGGACATATCTCAATAGATGATGAATTTGTGTGTCAAATATGTATATGAAATGTGCTTATCATATGCTCCGCGCCATCTCCCTTGGTGCGGGAACGCCACCGTCCGCGCCGGTCTTCATCACGCTGTCAGGTTCCTCGCCTACTTCGAGCATCCCCACCATGCTCCTAACCTAGCCGCCGTCGCCATCACGCCGCCGCTGCCGCTCTTCTTTGGCCGCCACCGCCGCTACCATCATAGCCTCCGTCGCCCGTCCACCTCCTTCGTCTTTGTCCAGCACCAGCCCGTCACCAACGTTGTCGTCATCTACCCTGACCACTTTGTCTACTTTGACAACCGCGGGCGACATCGACCCTGCACCGATTGGCACCGCAACCATCGTCGAGTCCTTCTTTGCTGGCCCCTCCGACTTTTCTGACAGGGCGTACAGCTCGTGCAGGTCCCAGTTTATGCATGCCCGGTGCTGGCAACACCGATGCGTGCCATCGTCCACGACGTCTCCCCGGGCTTAGCAAGCCTGGTGCGGCGCTTCGTCAACTTCGTCTTCGTCCGTCTACCCATGCCCGGTGCTGGCAATACCTAAAGGAAATATGCCCTAGAGGCAATAATAAAATTGTTATTTTATATTTTCTTATTCATGAAAAATGTTTATTATTCATGCTAGAATTGTATTAACCGGAAACTTGATACATGTGTGGATACATAGACAAAACATTGTGTCCCTAGTATGTCTCTACTTGACTAGCTCGTTAATCAAAGATGGTTAAGTTTCCTAACCATAAACATGTGTTGTCATTTGATGAACGTGATCACATTATTAGGAGAATGATGTGATAGACAAGACCCATCCGTTAGCTTGGCATAATGATCGTTCAGTTCTATTGCTACTGCTTTCTTCATGTCAAATACATATTCCTTCGACTATGAGATTATGCAACTCCTGGATACCAGAGGAATGCCTTTTGTGCTATAAAACGTCACAACGTAATTGGAGTGATTATAAAGATGCTCTATAGGTATCTCCGAAGGTGTTTGTTGGGCATAGATCGAGATTAGGATTTGTCACTTCGAGTATCGGAGAGGTATCTTTGGGCCCTCTTGGTAATGCACGTCATAAGAAGCCTTATAAGCAATGTGACTAATGAGTTAGTTGCGGGTGAAGGAAATATGCCCTAGAGGCAATAATAAAGTTATTATTTATTTCCTTATTTCATGATAAATGTTTATTATTCATGCTAGAATTTTATTAACCGGAAACTTAGTACATATGTGAATACATAGACAAAACATATTGTCCCTAGTATGCCTCTACTTGACTAGCTCGTTAATCAAAGATGGTTATGTTTCCTAACCATAGACATGTATTGTCATTTGATGAACGGGATCACATCATTAGGAGAATGATGTGATGGACATGACCCATCCGTTAGCTTAGCATTATGATCGTTACAGTTTTATTGCTACTGCTTTCTTCATGACTTATACATGTTCCTCAGACTATGAGATTATGCAACTCCCGAATACCGGAGGAACACCTTGTGTGCTATTAAACGTCACAACATAAATGGGTGATTATAAAGATGCTCTACAGGTGTCTCCGAATGAGTTTATTGGGTTGGCATAGATCAAGATTAGGATTTGTCACTCCATGTTTTGGAGAGGTATCTCTGGGCCCTCTCGGTAATGCTCATCACTATAAGCCTTGCAAGTACTGTAACTAATGAGTTAGTTGCAGGATGAAGTATTACAGAACGAGTAAAGAGACTTGCCAGTAACGAGATTGAACTAGGTATTCAGATACCGACGATCGAATCTCGGGCAAGTAACATACCGATGACAAAGGGAACAACGTATGTTGTTATGCGGTTTAACCGATAAATATCTTCGTAGAATATGTGGGAGCCAATATGAGCATCCAGGTTCCGCTATTGGTTATTGACCGAAGATGAGTCTCGGTCATGTCTACATAGTTCTCGAACCCGTAGGGTCCGCACGCTTAACGTTCGATGACGATTTGTATTATGAGTTATGTGATTTGATGTACCGAAGGTAGTTCAGGGTCCTAGATGAGATCATGGACATGACGAGGAGTCTCGAAATGGTCGAGACATAAAGATCGATATATTAGAAGGCTATATTCGGACATCGGAAATGTTCCGAGTGATTCGGGTATTTTTCGGAGTACCGAAGAGTTACGGGAATTCGTATTGGGCCTTAATGGGCCATACGGGAAAGGAGAGAAAGGCCTCAAGGGTGGTCGCGCCCCTTCCCCATGGACTTGTCCGAATTGGACTAGGGAAGGGGGCCGGCCCCTTCGTTCCTTCTCCTTCTCCCTTCCCCTTTTCCTATTCCATGTGGGAGGTGGAATCCTACTAGGACTAGGGAGTCCTAGCACGACTCCACTCTTTGGGCGTGCCCTATGAGGGCCGGCCTCCTCCTCCCTCCATCCTTTATATACGTGGCCAGGGGGCACCCCATAGACACAAGTTGACATTGTTTAGCTGTGTGCGGTGCCCCCTCCACAGTTACACACCTCGATCATATCGTTGTAGTGCTTAGGCAAAGCCCTGCGTTGGTAACTTCATCATCACCATCACCACACCGTCGTGCTGACAAAACTCTCCCTCGGCCGCAACTGGATCAAGAGTACGAGGGACGTCCCCTTGCTGAACGTGTGCTGATCGCGGAGGTGCCGTACGTTCAGAGCTAAGATCGGTCAAATCGTGAAGACGTACGACTACATCAATCGTGTTGTCATAACGCTTCCACTTTTGGTCTACGAGGGTACGTGGACACACTCTCCCCTCTCGTTTCTATGCATCACCTAGATAGATCTTGCGTGATCGTAGGAATTTTTTTTGAAATTACCGCGTTCCCAACAGTGGCATCCGAGCCAGGTCTATGCGTAGATGTTATATGCACGAGTAGAACACAAAAGTTGTGGGCGATAATAGTCATACTGCTTACCAGCATGTCATAGTTTGATTCGGCGGTATTGTTGGATGAAGCGGCTCAGACCGACATTACGCGTGCGCTTATGCGAGACTGGTTCTACTGACGTGCTTTGCCCATAGGTGGCTGGTGAGTGTTTGTTTCTCCAACTTTAGTTGAATCGAGTGTAGCTACGCCCGGTCCTTGTTGAAGGTTAAAACAACACACTTGACGAAAAATCATTGTGGTTTTGATGCGTAGGTAAGAACGGTTTGTGCTAGAAGCCCGTAGCAGCCACGTAAAACTTGCAACAACAAAGTAAGAACGTCTAACTTGTTTTTGCAGGGCTTGCTCTGATGTGATATGGTCAAGCATGATGTGATATAAATTATTGTATGAGATGATCTTGTTTTGTAACAAAGTTATTGGCAACTGGTAGGAGGCATATGGTTGTCGCTTTATTGTATGCAATGCAATCGCCATGTAATTGTTTTACTTTATCACTAAGCGGTAGCGATGGGCGTAGTAACAATAGTTGGAGAGACAATAACGATGCTACGGTGGAGATCAAGGTGTCGCGCCGGTGACGTTGGAGATCATGACGATGCTTCAGTGATGGAGATCATGAGCATAAGATGATGATGGCCATATCATGTCACATATTTTGATTGCATGTGATGTTTATCCTTTACGCATCTTATTTTGCTTAGAACGTCGGCAGCATTATAAGATGATCCCTTACTAAATTCCAAGGTACGAATGTTCTCCCTGAGTATGCACCGTTGCTACAGTTCGTCGTGCCGAGGCACCACATGATGATCGGGTGTGATAAGCTCTACGTTCATATACAACAGGTGCAAGCCAGTTTTGCACACGCAAAATACTCGGGTTAAACTTGACGAGCCTAGCATATGCAGATATGGTCTCGGAACACTAAAACCAAAAGGTCGAACGTGAATCATATAGTAGATATGATCAACATAGTGATGTTCACCATTGAAAACTACTCCATCTCAGGTGATGATCGGATGTGGTTTAGTTGATTTGGATCACGTGATCACTTAGATGATTAGAGGGATGTCTATCTAAGTGGGAGTTCTTAAGTAATATGATTAACTAAACTTTAATTTATCATGAACTTAGTCCTGATAGTATTTTGCAAATAATGTTGTAGATCAATAGCTCGCGTTGTTGCTTCCCTATGTTTTTATATGTGTTCCTAGAGAAAACTAGGTTGAAAGATGATAGTAGCAATGATGCAGACTGGGTCCGTGATCTGAGGTTTATCCTCATTGTTGCACAAAAGAATTATGTCCTTGATGCACCGCTAGGTGACAAACCTATTACAGGAGCAGATGCAAACGTTATGAACGTTTGGCTAGCTCAATATGATGACTACTTGATAGTTTAGTACACCATGCTTAATGGCTTAGAACCGGGACTTCAAAGATGTTTTGAACTTCATGGACCATATTAGATGTTCCAGGAGTTGAAGTTAATATTTCAAGAAAATACCCGAGTTGAGAGATATTAAGTCTCCAACAAGTTCTATAGCTAAAAGATGGAGGAGAATAGCTCAAGCAGTGAGCATGTGCTCAGATTGTCTGGGTACTACAATCGCTTGAGTCAAGTGGGAGTTAATCTTCCAGATAAGATAGTGATTGATAGAGTTCTCTAGTCACCATCACCAAGTTACTGGAACTTCGTGATGTACTATAGTATGCAAGGGATGATGAAAACGATTCACTAGCTCTTCACGATGCTGAAATCGACAAAGGTAGAAATCAAGAAAGAGCATCAAGTGTTGATGATTGATAATACGACTAGTTTCAAGGAAAGGGCAAAGGGAAAGAAAGGGAACTTCAAGTAGAATGGCAAGCAATTTGTCACTCCCGTGAAGAAGCCCAATGCTGGACCAAAGCCTAAAACTGAGTGCTTCTAGTGTAAAGTAAATGGTCACTGGAAGCGGAAATGCCCTGAATATTTGGTGGATAAGAAGGATGGCAAAGTGAACAAGGGTATATTTGATATACAGGTTATTGATGTGTACCTTACTAGTGTTTATAGTAGCCCCCAAGTATTTGATACTTGTTCGGTTGCTAAGATTAGTAACTTGAAACAGGAGTTACAGAATAAACAGAGACTAGTTGAGAGTAAAGTGACGATGTGTGTTGGAAGTGGTTCCAAGATTGATATTCGCACACTCCCTATACTTTCGAGATTAGTGTTGAACCTAAATAAATGTTATTTGGTGTTTGCGTTGAACATAAATATGATTAGATCATGCTTATTGCGATATGATTATTTATCTAAGACAAAGAATAAATTGTTATTTTGTTTACATGAATAAAACCTTCTATGGTCATACACCCAATGTTGATGGTTTATTAAATCTTGATCGTAGTGATACACATATTCATAAATTGATGCCAAAAGATGCAAAGTTGATAATGATAGTGCAACATATTTGTGGCGCCGCCGTTTGGGTCATATCAGTGTAAAGCGCATGAAGAAACTACATAAAGATGGACTTTTGGAATCACTTGATTATGAATCATTTGATGCTTGCGAACCATGCCTTATGGGCAAGATAACTAAAACTCCGTTCTCTGGAACAATGGAACGAGCTAGTGACTTATTGTAAATAATACATACCGATGTATGCGGTCCGATGAGTGTTGATGCTCGTGGCGGGTATCGTTATTTTCTGACCTTCACGAGATGATTTGAGTAGATATGGGTATATCTACTTAATGAAACACAAGTCTGAAACATTTGAAAAGTTCAAAGAATTTCAGAGTAAAGTGGAGAATCATCGTAACAAGAAAATAAAGTTTCTATGATCTGATCATGGAGAAGAATATTTGAGTTATGAGTTTGTCCTTCATATAAAACAATGTGGAATAGTTTCACAACTCATGCCACCTGGAACACCATAGTGTTATGGTGTTTTCGAACGTCCTAACCGCACTTTATTGGATATGGTGCGATCTATGATGTCTCTTACCGATTTACCACTATCGTTTTGAGGTTATACATTAGAGACAGTTGCATTCACTTTAAATAGGGCACCATCAAAATCCGTTGAGACGACGCCTTGTGAACTATGGTTTGGTAAGAAACCAAAGTTGTCGTTTCTTAAAGTTTGGGGCTGCGATGCTTATGTGAAAAAGCTTCAACCTGATAAGCTCGAACCCAAATTGGAGAACTGCGTCTTCATAGGATACTCAAAGGAAACTATTGGGTACACCTTCTATCACATACCCGAAGGCAAGATATTCGTTGCTAAGAATGGATCCTTTCTAGAGAAGGAGTTTCTCTCGAAAGAAGTGAGTGGGAGGAAAGTAGAACTTGATGAGGTAATTGTACCTTCTCCCTTATTGGAAAGTAGTTCATCACAGAAATCAGTTCTAGTGATTCCTACACCAATAAGTGAGGAAGCTAATGATGATGATCATGAAACTTCATATCAAGTTACTACAGAACCTCGTAGGTCTTCCAGAGTATAGTTTGCACCAGAGTGGTACGGTAATCCTATTCTGGAAGTCATGTTACTAGACCATGATGAACCTACGAACTATGAGAAGCGATGATGAGCCCAGATTCCGCGAAATGGCTTGAGGCCATGAAATCTGAGATGGGATCCATGTATGAGAGCAAAGTGTGGACTTTGGTGGATTTAGCTGATGATCGGCAGACCATAGAAAATAAATGGATCTTCGAGAGGAAGACGGGCGATGATAGTAGTGTTACTATTTACAAAGCTCAACTTGTTGCGAAAGGTTTTCGACAAGTTCAAGGAGTTGACTATGATGAGACTTTCTCAACTTTAGCGATGCTTAAATCCGTCTGAATCATGTTAGCAGTTGCCATATTTTATGAAATCTGGCAGATGGATGTCAAAACTGCATTCCTGAATAGATTTCTTGAATAAGAGTTGTATATGATACAACCAGAAGGTTTTGTCGATCCAAAGGGTGCTAACAAAGTGTGCAAGCTCCAGCGATCCATTTATGGACTGGTGCAAGCCTCTCAGAGTTGGAATAAATGTTTTGATAGTGTGATCAAAGCATATGGTTTTATACAGATTTTTTGAGAAGCATGTATTTAAAAGAAAGTGAGTGGGAGCTCTGTAGCATTTCTAATATTATATGTGGATGACATATTGTTGATTGAAATGATATAAAATTTCTAGATAGCATAAAGGGATACTTGAATAAGAGTTTTTCAATGAAAGACCTTGGTGAAGCTGCTTACATATTGGGCATCAAGATCTATAGAGATAGATCAAGACGCTTAATTGGAATTTCACAAAGCACATACCTTGGTAAAGTTTTGAAGAAGTTCAAAATGGATCACTCAAAGGAAGGGTTATTGCCTGTATTACAAGGTGTAAAGTTGAGTAAGACTCAAAACCCGACCATGGCAAAAAAATAAAAAGAGAATGAAAGTCATTCCCTATACCACAGTCATAGGTTCCATAAAGTATGTTGTGTTGTGTACCAGACCTATTGTGTACCTTGCCATGAGTTTGGCAAGGGGGTACAATAGTGATCTAAGAGTAGATCACTGGACAACAATCAAAATTATCCTTAGTAAGGACTAAGGAAATGTTTCTCGGTGATGGGGGTGATAAAGAGTTCATCGTAAAGAGTTACGTCGATGCAAGCTTTTATACCTAAGTCTCAGTCCGGATACATATTAAAAGTGGGCGCAACTAGCTAGAGTAGCTCTATGCACAACATTGTAGACATAGAATATTTTCAAAATACACACGACTCTGAATGTGACAGACCCGTTGACTAAACTTCTCTCATAAGCAAAACATGATCACACCTTAGTACTCTTTGGGTGTTAATCACATTGCAATGTGAACTAGATTATTGACTCTAGTAAACCCTTTGGGTGTTACTCACATGGCGATGTGAACTAATCACATAAAGATGTGAACTATTGGTGTTAAGTCACATGATGATGTGAACTAGATTATTGACTCTAGTGCAAGTAGGAGTCTGAAGGAAATATGCCCTAGAGGCAATAATAAAGTTATTATTTATTTCCTTATTTCATGATTAATGTTTATTATTCATGCTAGAACTGTATTAACCGGAAACTTAGTACATGTGTGAATACATAGACAAAACATGTTGTCCCTAGTATGCCTCTACTTGAATAGCTCGTTAATCAAAGATGGTTATGTTTCCTAACCATAGACATGTGTTGTCATTTGATGATAAGGATCACATCATTAGGAGAATGATGTGATGGACATGACCCATCTGTTAGCTTAGCATTGTGATTGTTACAGTTTCATTGCTACTGCTTTCTTCATGACTTATACATGTTCCTCAGACTATGAGATTATGCAACTCCCGAATACTGGAGGAACACCTTGTGTGCTATCAAATATCACAACGTAAATGGGTGATTATAAAGATGCTCTATAGGTGTCTCCGAAGGTGTTTGTTGGGTTGGCATAGATCGAGATTAGGATTTGTCACTCCGTGTTTCGAAGAGCTATCTCTGGGCCCTCTCGGTAATGCTCATCACTATGAGCCTTGCAAGCATTGTAACTAATGAGTTAGTTGCGGGACGAAGTACGCAACGAGTAAAGAGACTTGCTGGTAACGAGATTGAACTAGGTATTGAGATACGATCGAATCTCGGGCAAGTAACATACCGATGACAAAGGGAACAACATATGTTCTTATGCGGTTTGACCGATAAAGATCTTCATAGAATATGTGGGAGCCAATATGAGCATCCAGGTTTCGCTATTGGTTATTCACCGGAGATGAGTCTCGGTCATGTCTACATAGTACTCGAACCCGTAGGGTCAGCACGCTTAACATTTGTTGACGATTTGTATTATGAGTTGTGTGATTTGATGTACCGAAGGTAGTTCGGAGTCCCGGATGAGATCATGGACATGACGAGGAGTCTCGAAATGGTAGAGATGTAAAGATCGATATATTGGAAGGCTATATTCGGACATCAGAAATGTTCCGAGTGATTCGAGTATTTTTCGGAGTACCGGAGAGTTACGAGAATTCGTATTGGGCCTTAATGGGCCATACGGGAAAGTGGAGAGAAAGGCCTCAAGGGTGGCGAGCGCCCCTACCCCATGGACTGGTCCGAATTGGACTAGGGAAGGGGGCCGGCCCCTTCCTTCCTTCTCCTTCTCCCTTCCCCTTTTCCTATTCCATGTGGGAGGTGGAATCCTACTAGGACTAGGGAGTCCTAGTAGGACTCCACACTTTGTGTGCGCCCTATGAGGGTCGGCCTCCTCCTCCCTGCATCCTTTATATATGTGGCCACGCGGCACCCCATAGACACAAGTTGACATTGTTTAGCCGTGTGCTGTGCCCCCCTCCACGGTTACACACCTCGGTCATATCGTCGTAGTGCTTAGGCGAAGCCCTGCGCTGGTAACTTTATCATCACCGTCACCACGTCGTCATGCTGAAGAAACTCTCCCTCGGCCTCAACTGGATTAAGAGTACGAGGGACGTCCCCGAGCTGAACGTGTGCTGATCGTGGAGGTGTCGTACGTTCGAAGCTAAGATCGATCGGATCGTGAAGACGTACGACTACATCAACCGCGTTGTCATAACGCTTCCGCTTTCGGTCTACGAGGGTACGTGGACACACTCTCCCCTCTCATTACTATGCTGTCGGCATTCTGGGAACGGGGGTCCCCAGACTTGCCTGCGTGCGGCCCACGGTGTGGCTCCACCAGTGGCCCAGCGCAGCCCGTCTTCGTCAACCAACACTCAAGACCCTCGTGAGGGGGCAAGCCTCGCGAGGCGGACGACTCAAGGCCTCCTCAGGAGCGGCCTCACCAGGAAAGCTCGCGAGGAGGCGGAGAGATCAAGGCAAGTGGTACCTCGTGAGGTTCCCATGATGCAAGCCATGACGGCCAAGGCCAGGCGGGCGCCAGGCGGGTGCCAGGCGGGTGCCAGCGCGCACAGTGTCCTCGTTTCCCCTTTAGTGCTAAGAGGGCAAGCGTAGGCGCGGAGTACCGATGCATGAGGCAAAGGTTTCCATATCGGTGCAACAAGACCAAGACCAGTAGGACGGCAGGGCGGAGGTCACCGTGGAGCCCAAGACGGCGTCACCACCAGAGCCTTTGGCAGGCGAAGACCACCTTTAGTCAGGATAACTTGTACTTGTTGTCCCCTTTCAAATTGGTCGTTGTTGGCTCCCTTCCCGCTCAATATTTGGGGAGAGGACCAGGGCCTCTATAAATAGGACTAGCCACCACCAAGGGAAGGAGGGGAATCTCACCTGGAGCAGAACCACCCACCAAGCACAAGAACACCTTGCCTCAGGAGACTGTTCTTCCCCTTATACTGTTCATCATCAGCCCAAGAGGCAATCCACCACCACCACACTGGAGTAGGGCATTACACCACAGCGGTGGCCCGAACCAGTATAAATCTTGTGTCTCTTGTGTTGTGAGTTGCTACCTCTTGAGCACGCGTTGGTTTTTCCCTTGAAGAGGAAAGGGTGATGCGGCAAAGTAGCGTAAGTATTTCCCTCAGTTTTGAGAACCAAGGTATCAATCCAGTAGGAGGCTCCTCACAAGTCCCACACGCCTACACAAACAAACAAGAACCTCGCAACCAAGACGATAAAGGGGTTTTCAATCCCTTCACGGAAACTTGCGAAAGTGAGATCCGATAGAGATAATATGATAAGATAAATATTTTTGGTATTTTTATGATATAGATTTGAAAGTAAAAGATGCAAATAAAAGTAGATGGAAAACTTATATGATAAAAGATAGACCCGGGGCCATAGGTTTCACTAGTGGATTCTCTCAAGATAGCATAATTATTACGATGGGTGAACAAATTACTGTCGAGCAATTGATAGAAAAGTGCATAGTTATGAGAATATCTAGGCATGATCATGTATATAGGCATCACGTCCGTAACAAGTAGACCGACTCCTGCCTGCATCTACTACTATTACTCCACACATCGACCGACTCCTGCCTGCATCTAGAGTATTAAGTTCATAAGAACAGAGTAATGCATTAAGCAAGATGACATGATGTAGAGGGATAAACTCATGCAATATGATATAAACCCCATCTTTTTATCCTCGATGGCAACAATACAATACGTGCCTTGCTGCCCCTGCTATCACTGGGAAAGGACACCGCAAGATTGAACCCAAAGCTAAGAACTTCTCCCATGGCAAGAAAGATCAATCTAGTAGGCCAAACAAAACTGATAATTCGAAGAGACTTGCAAAGATAACCAATCATACATAAAAGAATTCAGAGGAGATTCAAATATTTCTCATAGATAAACTTGATCATAAACCCACAATTCATCAGATCTCGACAAACACACCGCAAAAAGAGTTACATCCAATAGATCTCCAAGAAGAGGAAGGAGAATTTTGTATTGAGAATCAAAGAGAGAGAAGAAGCCATCTAGCTAATAACCATGGACCCGAAGGTCTGTGGTAAACTACTCACAACTCATCGGAGAAGCCTTGGTGGTGATGGAGAGGCCCTCCATGGTCGATTCCCCCTCCGGCGGAGCAGCGGCGAAGGCTCCAAGATGGGATCTCATGGATACAGAAGGTTGTGGCGGTGGAAATAATTTCTCGTGGTGCTCCTGGATGTTTTCGAGGTCCGTGGATATATATAGGAGGAAGAAGTAGGGCGGTGGATCCACGAGGGGCCCACGAGGCAGGGGGGCGCGCCCACCCTTACTGGGCACGCCGGCCACCCTCGTGGCCTCCTTGGCTGCTTCTTGACGTCCACTCCAAGTCTCCTGGATTGTGTTTGTTCCAAAAAGATCGCTCCCGAAGGTTTCATTCCATTTGGACTCCGTTTGATATTCCTTTCCTTCGAAACATTGAAATTGACAAAAAAACAACAATTTGGGCTGGGCCTCCGGTTAGTAGGTTAGTCCCAAAAAATGATATAAAAGTGTAGAGTAAAGCCCATAAACATCCAAAACAGGTAATATTATAGCATGGAACGGTCAAAAATTAGAGATACGTTGGAGACGTATCATGAGTTTATCGAGCTAAGCTTAGAGATCGCAGCAAGACTAAGAGCGAGATTCAGTAGGGGGAAATCTTCGTGCGCACCCCAGTGTTCGAACCTCAAGGGTTTTGCCGGAACCCTAAATCCGACATTTGGCGCGCTAGGTAGGGGTGAGCCGGAACTTTCCTCCCGTCGACCTGCACTCCGCCAACACCGCGCTTCGCCCTCATGGTGAACATCACGCCTCCGGCCCCGGCGACCGGCGCAGGTGCTGGGGCCAGGGGGCTCCGAGCCTTGACCTCCGCTTTACGGCGGGAGCAGTGGCCACCCAAGTTTAGGCCAGAGATGTCATCGTGCTACGACGGCACGGTGGACCCGGTGGTTTTCCTGCTGGCGTACGAGGAGGCCATCATTAGGGCTGGGGGCGACGACAAGGCCATGGCCAATTGGCTTCCCATGGTCCTTACCGGCGTCCCGTGTGCCTGGCTGCTCAACCTTCCCGGGTCCACGGTGGCATCTTGGGAGGAGCTGCGCAGTCTCTTCACTGCGCGCTTCGTGGCTCCGACGCCCCCCGCGGTCGCGGCCCTCCTCGGCGGCTCGCAAGCGCCACCCTCAGACCGCCACGCCAAGCCGTTCTTCCTCCAGATCAGCACCGTCCTCGCATGGCAAGGAGCTCCCCCGGGTTGGGTGGCGCCCAAGGCCGACCTGACCTTCGGCTTGGAAGATCACCCCGTCACCACCGCCTACTCGGGTGTGCTCCCAATGCTCTGCACGCCCACCATCTGCCACGTGGCCGTCACCAAAACCCTCATCGATGGTGGTGCCGGACTCAACATGCTCTCGGTGGAGGCCTTCGGCCTCCTCCACGTACCATCGACGGTGGTGCCGTCCCAGCAAGCCCTTCTCAGGCATCGGAGGCAGTTCCTCCAGTCCCCTGGGGCAGATCCGCCTTACTGTGACCTTCGGCACCCACGACAACTACCGCACGGAGTTGGTCGACTTTGACATCGCTCACATCGGCCTCCCGTACAACGCCATCCTCTGATATCCTGCCCTGGCTCAATTCATGGCAGCAACCCATCCGGCCTACAACCTCATGAAAATGCTCGGAAGCAAGGGCGTCCTCACCATAGCTGGAGATACCAAGGAGGCTCTTATCTCAAGCTTGCCTTCAAGGCCGCCGCAACAGTGCAGCCCGCCGACGCGGACGCCTTCAAGGCCAAGGAAGCTGCACCGACCAAAAAGAAGCAGTTGTTCACTCAAGATAAGGCAGAGACCAAGCAGGTGCCAGTTGAGGAAGATGGGTCCTCGGGAGCCACCTTCACCATAGGTGCTGACCTCGACCCCGACCAAGAAAAGGCATTGGTGAAGTTCTTGTGCTCGAACAAGGAGGTGTCCGCATGGGAACCCAAGCAACTAGTGGGGGTCCCAAGGGGGGGGGTGATTGAGCATCACCTGAAGGTGTGCCCCAATGTACGCCCTGTGAAGCAGAATGCGAGGCGGCAGTCCATGGAGAAGAAGGCCTTCATCATCCAAGAAACCCGCAAGCTGGAGGCGGCAGGTGTTATTCGCGAGGTTCGTTACCCCGAATGGCTGGTGAACCCCGTTGTCGTGCCAAAAAAGGGGCGGAAGGAGCACATGTGCGTCAACTTCACCAACCACAACAAGTCCTGCCGCCAAGATCCGTTCCCGCTTCCCCGCATCGACCAGATCGTCGACTTCACCGCCGAGTGCGACCTGCTGTGTTTCTTGGTTGCGTTTTCGGGTTACCACCAGATCAAGATGGCGGTAGAAGACATGGAGAAGACAGCCTTCCTGACCCCATGTGGGGGTATACTGCTACACTTGCATGCCGTTTGGGTTGCGCAATGAGGGCGCGACCTTCCAATGGCTGATGCATATTGCCTTGGGCCGGCAGCTCGGAAGAAACGCCGAGGCTTACGTCGACGACATTGTGGTAAAATCTCGGGAGGCAAGGAACCTGATCCAGGACTTGGAGGAGACCTTCGCGAGCCTCCGCCAGGTAGACCTGCGACTCAACCCGGAGAAGTGCATGTTCGGCGTCCCTTCCGGCAAGTGCTACGTCTTGAGCTTGCATTGGTTTTCCTCGAAGAGGAGAGGGTGATGCAGCAATAGTAGCATAAGTATTTCCCTCAGTTTTTGAGAACCAAGGTATCAATCCAGTAGGAGGCTCCTCAACAAGTCCCACACGCCTACACAAATAAACGGAGAACTCGCAACCAACGCGATAAAGGAGTTGTCAATCCCTTCACGGCCACTTGCAAAAATAAGATCTGATAGAGATAGTATGATAAGATAAATATATTTTTGGTATTTTGTAATATAGATGCAGAAAATAAAGATGCAAATAAAAGTAGATTGAAAGCAAATATGATAAGAGATAGACCCGGGGGCCATAGGTTTCACTAGAGGCTTCTCTCAAGAGCATAAGTATTACGGTGGGTGAACAAATTACTGTCGAGCAATTGATAGAAAAGCGAATAATTGTGATGTTATCTAGGCATGATCATGTATATAGGCATCACATCCATAACAAGTAGACCGACTCCTGCCTGCATCTACTACTATTACTCCACACATCGACCGCTATCTAGCATGCATCTAGAGTATTAAGTTCATATGAACAGAGTAACGCATTAAGCAAGATGACATGATGTAGAGGGATAAACTCAAGTAATATGATATAAACCCCATCTTGTTATCCTCGACGGCAACAATAAAATACGTGTCTTGCAACCCTTTCTGTCACTGGGTAAGAACACCGCAAGATTGAACCCAAAGCTAAGCACTTCTCCCATGGCAAGAAAGATCAATCTAGTAGGACAAACCAAACTGATAATTTGAAGAGACTTGCAAAGATAACTCAATCATACATAAAAGAATTCAGAGAAGATTCAATTATTATTCATAGATAAATCTGATCATAAACCCACAATTCATTGGATCTCGACAAACACACCGCAAAAAGAGATTACATCGAATAGATCTCCACAAGAGAGAGGGAGAACATTGTATTGAGATCCAAAAAGAGAGAAGAAGCCATCTAGCTAATAACTATGGACCCATAGTGTTGACAACAGATTTTGGCACGGTCAAGAACTTAATTAATATGTCCTCAAATGAAGAAGTGATCTACATAAAAAAGTTCCGTGTTGTCGATATAAAAATCTTTGAAGTTTGGGTCATCGCCATCCGATCTCATCTCGAAGGCCGAAGTTGTGTTTGAAATACTGAGATTTTGTACTCAAAACACTATTCGGCTCATTACGCCCTCAAGACAGCCTCGTATGGAAAAATGATCTACACGGATTGTCTTCGTCTCGTCGAAACGATCGATTTCGATATAAAAATCGTTCAAATCCGAATTCGTATGCAAAAGTTAGAGCCATCAGAATGTAGCCCTGTCAGGAGGCAAAGTGTGGCGCGCCCCACCAGACGCCATGTCTGATGGGTAGCGCGAGTGACGGATGTTTTGCGTCACAGTACGTTTTGCGCGAGCTATTTGACCCTCAAGATGACCTCTAATAAAAAAATCATTCAACATGAAAGTTTTTCGTCTCGTCGAAACGGTCAAGATTACTTTTGGACTCGTTTCTGTCCGAGGTCGTTTACTGCCTCAAACATGACCCGCAAGGTGCAGCCAGGTTGTAAACCGAACCGTTTTGGAAAGTTCGGATAAAACCAGTCCGAATTTGACTAGGGTTTTGGACGTGAATTGATGCAATTTTATTGTAAGGAAAGCCTAGATGAATCCTTTTTTTGTACGGGAAGTCCAGCCGCCTCTTATATATGTTGGGGGTGACGGCCGATTGAACAACACACAATCGCAAACACATCTACAGCTTTTTCATCTACGTCTTGTCCCTCCCTCGTTCTTGCTCCCTCGTCCTTCGTTGTTCTTCGTGTTGGAGAGCTGCGGACCGCGAGGCTCTAGGGGCGGCTTGACCGACCTAGGGCAGCCCATAGCCGCTGCACTCCCCAACGGGGTCCCTCCCGGGAGTGTAGGGTTTCGGGTCCTCAAAAGCTCTCGCCGGTCGACTTGCGAATCGCCCTTCCGGTGAGACTCCTTCGACGTGAGCTGCGGTGCATCACCCCCGGCGTCGAGGGTACACGTGACGTGTTCATGTGCGAACACACTTTTTGGCGACTCCGCTGGGGAATCAAGATCAATCCTTATCATCCACCATGTCTGATCTTCCCAAGCCATCTGAGGTAGACGCCGATAACATCATTAAGCCCAGTCTTGATGAGATATCGGCCGATCATCGCCAAGTCTATGAGGAGTACAAGAAGGTGCACGAGGAGAAGGACTTGTAGGAGTTCCTTGCAAAGTTCAAGAAGGATCGCCAAGGCAACATCACTCCGATTGAAGAAATCAAGTTCCCTCCTCTTCAAGCCGAGCAGGTTAAACCCTCTGTAAGTACTACCTTTTCTCCTGAGCAGTGGGCTGAGATTGAAAGTCGTATTGCTGATGGTAACAATCTAGTCTATCAAACTTTCATAGAAAATACTAATGCTCAGAAGAATACATCTCAATCGTCTAGTGGTAATGATGGTGTAGCTGCTAGTGTGCAAAACCCTAATCTGGCTTTACCTATTGCATCGGCACCTCCCGTGCCGATGGCTTATTATCCTACCCAAACAAATCAGATTGTGACTGCACCCATCAACCCTATTATAAGCATGCCAGGTTCGGTGGCAACACCGAACCAAACCCTACCTACAGCTACAACCACTCGACCACTACTAAATTATGGGTCGACATACATGCCACAATTCCTACCTACAGCTAGTAACCCTACTCCTCCTATGCCACTGCCACAAGCTTCATCGTCCACGATGGATGATGGTCTAGCTAATCTTAGAGAGGAGATGGCTAAGATGCTTCGAGAGAATTTTGGAGTTGAGTTACCTCGGAATCGGATTTACCAAAAGCCGTACCCCGAGTACTTTGATGCCATCCAGTGCCCTCCAGGATATAAAATTCCAGATTTTGTTAAATTTAACGGAGAAGGCACAAAAACCACATGGGAGCATGTTAGTCAATATTTAGCACAATTGGGTGAGGCGGGCTCATTGAATGAATTGAAAGTGCATTTATTTCCTTTATCATTAACTGGTACCGCATTTTCATGGTTTTCTTCTTTACCACATGGTTCCATTCGGGTTTGGTCGCAGCTAGAGCAGAAGTTTCATGATCACTTTTATAGCGGCGACAACGAACTCAAGTTGTCACATCTAACATCGGTTAAACAGAAGCATGATGAATCGGTCTCTGATTACGTCAAGAGATTCAGAGAAACAAAAAACCGGTGTTTTAGTTTGGTGATAACCGAGAGAGACTTGGCAGACCTAGTGCTGAGTGGTTTGAGGACTCCCATTAGAGAAAAGCTAGAAGGGTATGAGTTCTTAAATATCAACCAAGTCTTACAAAGGGCTTTGGCTCAGGAAAGCCGAAGCAAAGACCTCAGAGAAGTGCATAGATACAAAACCAATCGTCCAAAGATGAATATGGTGGAATATGATAGTGATCACTCGGACGATGAGGGTGATGTTTTTGCTACTGAATTTGTTTGGCCGTCTAAGGCCAAACCCTTTACTTGCAATGATCTGAAACCGATTCATAAGAATCGTGATGAAGAGATGAAGTTTACTTTTAACATTGCTAAGTGTGATAGAATATTTGATGCTTTGCTGCAGGCTAAGATTATTAGAATATCTCATACTTTACCGCCGTTTGAAGAGCTAAAACGGCGCGCTTATTGCAAGTATCATAATTCTTTTTCTCATGCTACTAATGATTGCAATGTTTTTCGACGGCAGATACAATCGGCCATTAATGACGGATGATTGAACTTTTCTGAGATGCAAGTTGATAAACAACCCTTTCTAATGAATACCATGGAGTTGGAGGGGAAGAAACTACTCATTCGGCCGGAGGTTGCCGAATCTGCCAATAAAGCTAATGTCATTGTTGGTGAGCCCAGGAAAGACAAGGAGGGCGACAAGGTCTTGGGGAGACAGGTTGTGCTTGACAAGCAACCCGGTGGCAAGGAGATAATCAAAATCACCATCAAGAATCCTACACTTGGGGGGCAACCACAAGTGCAAGAGAACACTCATGTCAAATTTGTTAAGCCCAAGAGTCCAGAGGTTGGCAAGTGGAAGACGAATGAAGCTAAAGTGCAGCGCAAGAGAATCAAGCCAACTTTTGATATGCTGTTGTCCAAGTATGCCAATCAAGCGGCCGGTTCTATCTCTAACCGGTCATCAAATTTGAAGTGCTCGAGATCACCTCCGAGGGAAGAATCTCATCATCACGCAAGGCCATATGGGTCATGGGCACCAGGACCATGGATGGTGCCGCCCCCCTATGCGCCATACTACATGGGAGGCTTCAATGGGGGATGGGGGCAGCCCCCAATGGCCCCTTATGCTTTTCATCCGGGTTGGGCAGAACCAAGAAGGCCCATTCATGAGAGACTTTCTTATCCCACACAAGGCCGTTTGAACAATGGTGTCAATCGGCCAATGCAAGATAATCAAAAAAGGGTCAACCGGCAAGTGTGGCGTGCCAAATCACCAAGTGCTAAAATTTCAGAGCCTAGCAAGCAAAAGGAGAAGAATACTAGTGGTGAAACTATTATGATAGGCACTAAAGAATTGATAATCAAAGAGCCGATTATTGTTGATAATCCGGCTGATTCTAATAAAGATGTGGCTGCGGTCCAGCAAGGCCCCATGGCTAATGATCAGGAAGCTAGCATAAGCAAGGCCAAGTCAAGGGATCCAAAATATACTCAGCCTAAGTGGTGTCCTTCCGGTTTGACCAAGGCGCAAAAAAGGAGATTGCAGCGCATGAGGAGTCATGAGAAGGAGGAACAAGAAGCAGAAAAGCTAAGGGATAAATTATTCAATGAAAGCCGTCCCATGGTACCCCCAAAACAAGTGTGGAGGCCAAAGCAAAAGGAAAACATTGCAGCTTCTGCATTGATCATAGCAACACCTACACCACCAACGGAGGACGATGCGGCTACTATTACATCGTCCACTTTGCCTACTACTTCCTCTTCCCTTGAAGATATTTCGGAGTCAGTGGACATGCTTGCGGAAGGAGATGAAATGCTTGATTATGAGTCTACACCAGTTCATGAAGGTATGGATATTAATATGGTGTATTACTTACCCGCTGAATTTCGTGCTATAGATGAAGAAGGGGAAGTAGCTCAGCTAGATTTTGGTCCTAAAAATGCTATATTCGAGAAGCCAAAAGAACCGGTGACGCACTTGAAGCCATTGTTCCTTAAAGGTCATATTAATGGATCGCCGGTTGCTAGAATGCTTGTCGATGGTGGTGCTGTGGTGAATCTTATGACATATTCGGTCTTCAAAAAATTGGGGCTGTGTGATGAAGAGTTAATAAAGACCAACATGGTGCTTAATGGATTTGAAGGCAAAGCAAAAACTGAAGCCAAAGGTGTGATGTATGTGGAGCTTACGGTGGGAAGCAAAACTTTGGCTACCGCATTCTTTGTCGCCGAGGTGCAAGGTAACTACAATGTGATATTAGGCCGCGATTGGGTTCATGCGAACCAATGCGTGCCATCTACTATGCACCAGTTTTTGATTCAATGGGTTGATGATGAAGTAGAAGTCATTCATGCGGATAATTCGGCTTGTGTTGCTTTGGCCGATGCATCGGTGGATTGGCAACATCCCAATGCTACTTGCTTGACGGGGCGTGACTTATCAGAATATGATTTTCTTAGCGCCACAAAAAGTGGTTTCGTGCCCGTTTCTTTAAAGCCGGTTGGCGATAATCGGCTCCAAGGTATGATGTATTTAAATGGATCCTAACTCAGAGTGGTTACAAAAGCGTCTTGTAGAATATCGGTCCAATGAGAACGATATGTATGAGTCCATAGAGGAGTTAGATGACATGGATAAGTTAGGACAAGGTTTTACATCGGCCGATCCATTAGAAGAGATAGATATAGGAGATGGTTCAATTCCTAGGCCGACATTTGTAAACGAAAATTTAAGAGCCGATCATAAGGCTAAGTTGATCGAGCTATTGAAAGAATATGTTTGTTACTTTGCATGGGAATATCATGAGATGCCGGGTTTAAGCCGAGAGCTAGTGGAGCATCGGTTACCTATAAAGGCCGGTTTTAGACCATACAAGCAATCGGCCAGAAAGTTTAATCCAAAAACGTATGACCGGATCAAGGAAGAGATCGGTCGTTTGCTTAAAGCTAATTTTATTAGACCTTGCAGGTATGCCGAGTGGATTTCTAACATTGTACCAGTAGAGAAGAAAGGCTCTGGCAAGTTGAGGGTGTGCATTGATTTCAGAGATTTGAATAGAGCTACACCTAAAGATGAGTATCCCATGCCAATAGCCGATATGCTTATTAATGATGCTTCTGGACATAAGGTCATTAGCTTTCTTGATGGTAATGCGGGGTATAACCAGATTTTTATGGCCGAAGAGGACATGTCCAAAACGGCTTTTCGATGTCCCGGTTTTCTTGGTTTATTTGAGTGGACAGTGATGACCTTTGGATTAAAAAATGCCGGTGCCACGTATCAAAGGGCTATGAATTTAATTTTTCATGATTTACTTGGTGTTATACTTGAGGTTTATATTGATGATATTGTTGTCAAATCAGATGCTTTTGAATCTCACTTAGCCGATTTGCGTTTGGCTTTTGAAAGAATGAAGAAATATGGGCTGAAAATGAATCCTTTGAAGTGTGCCTTTGGTGTATTGGCTGGGAAGTTTCTGGGTTTCATTATTCATGAAGATGGCGTGGAAATTGATCCCAAAAAGATAGAAGCTATACAGAAAGTAGGGGCTCCAACATGTAAGAGAGATATGCAAAAATTCCTTGGCAAGGTCAATTATTTGAGGAGGTTCATAGCCAATCTATCAGGGAAGGTTGATGCATTTACTCCTATCCTTCAGTTAAAGAATGATGTTGATTTTACTTGGGGGGCAAAACAACAAGAGGCATTTGATATGATTAAGAAATATTTGTGCACTCCTCCGGTTATGAAAGCGCCCAGGCACAGGGAGCCATTTAGACTTTACATTGCAGCGGAGGAAGGTGTTATTGGTGCTGTTTTGACTCAAGAGACCGAAGGAAAGGAGCATGCTATTACTTATTTGAGCCGACGGTTATTGGACGCCGAGACAAGGTATACATTCATTGAGAAACTATGCTTATGCTTATATTATGCTTGCACAAAATTGAGACATTATCTAGTGCCTAGTACTTGCATTATAGCTTGTCAAACTGATGTCATCAAATACATGTTGCATAGGCCAATTCTTAGTGGTAGAATTGGCAAGTGGGCTTATGCTTTAATTGAATATGATTTGGCTTATGAATCTCTGAAATCCATGAAAGGCCAAATTGTTGCTAATTTTATTGTTGAGCATCGGATTGATGATAAGCATGATATTGATATAAACCTTGTCTCATTAGTACCATGGAGATTATATTTTGATGGTTCAGTGTGTAGCAATGGCCAAGGTGTTGGTATTGTTTATATATCTCCTCATGGTGCTGTTTTTGAAGCCTCATGCCGCTTAGAATACTTTTGCACAAATAATCAAGCCGAATATGAAGCATTGTTATTCGGCTTAGAGATGTTGCTTGCCATAGGTGCTACACATATTGAGGCTTTTGGTGATTCGTTATTAGTAGTGCAACAAATATCCAAAGTCTTTCAATGTTTTGACGAATCACTTAATGTTTATCTTGATAAATGTCTAGATATAATTTCAGATTTGGATTATTTTAGCATTGCTCATATATCTAGACATGACAATTGGAGAGCAAATGAGTTGGCACAACAAGCATCCGGCTATCATGTTGGTCGTGACATGTTTCATATTTCTCAAAGGCCGATGTCTAGTCTTGCCAACGTAGGGGAGGCCGAACCGGAGCCCACCGTTTCGGCCACTAATGAAAAATTTAATGCAGGAGAAAGTCAAGACTGGAGGAAACCCATTATTGATTATTTGCGTGATCCTAGTAAAAGGGTGGACAGGACTGTTCGGCGTATGGCTTTCAAATACGCAATGAGAGATGATGGTCTCTATCGCCGAACGGTTGATGATGTTCTTTTAAAGTGCTTGGACGAGGACCAAGCGAGAGTTGCTATGGGAGAGGTCCATGAAGGTATTTGTGGCACTCATCAGTCGGCTCCCAAGATGAAATGGCTATTCGACGTGTTGGGTTTTATTGGCCGACGATGGTTAATGATTGCTTCCGGTATTATAAAGGGTGTGAAGCTTGTCAAAAGTTTGGTGATATTCAGTTGGCTCCCGCTGCTATGTTACATCCTATTATCAAGCCGTGGCCTTTTAGAGGTTGGGGATTAGACTTTATTGGAGAGATTCATCCTTCTTCTTCAAAGGGGCATCGGTTCGTGTTGGTGGCGACTGGTTATTTCACTAAATGGTCTGAAGCAATACCACTCAAAAATATGACGCATACAGAGGTAATTCAATTCATAACTGAGCATATTATTCATAGATTCGGCATTCCTCAAACATTAACTACGGACCAAGGTTCATCCTTTATGTCACATCAAGTCAGAGAATTTGCCGAATCATATAAGATAAAGTTGCTCAATTCCTCTCCATATTATGCCCAAGCCAATGGACAAGCTGAGTCTAGTAATAAAATATTAATCAAGCTCATCAAGAAGAAGATTGAGGATAATCCAAGGAGATGGCATGAGCTATTGTCCGAAGCTTTGTGGGCACATAGGATCTCAAGTCATGGTGCTACAAAGGTGACTCCATATGAGCTCGTATATGGTCAGGAGGCCGTTTTACCAGTGGAAGTGAATTTGAATGCTTTGAGAATAGCCAAACAAAATGATTTATCGGCGGTGGACTTCTATAACTTGATGATGGACAATATTGATGAAGTCGCCGATAAACGTTTGTCTGCTTTGAATGCCATAGAGAGAGATAAGTTGAGGGTGGCAAGAGCTTACAATAAGAAGGTCAAGTTGAAGAATTTTCAAGTTGGCGATCTTGTGTGGAAGGTGATTCTACCAATTGGTTCAAAAGGTAGAAAATTCGGGAAGTGATCTCCAAGTTGGGAAGGTCCTTTTAAGATTACAAGAGTGGTTCCCGGAAACTCATATTTGGTGGAATCCGTACAAGGCATATTATTACCTCGAGCTCTTAATGGCAAATATTTAAAGAAATATCACCCAAGTGTGTGGCAAGAAGCCTAAATAGGCAATGGCCGATATATTCACTATCGTCCTAAGAAAGACATGGCCGATAAATAACTATCGCCCTTAGCATAAACATGGCCGATATATAATTATCGCCCTAAGAAACTGTAAATGGCCGATGGAGTGTTGACATCGTCCTGAGAACAAACATGGTACAAGTTATTTTTTGGCACGCTAGCTTTGCTGAAAAACAGGGGGGCATGTGTTGACACCAGATTTTGGCACGGTCAAGAACTTAATTAATATGTCCTCAAATGAAGAAGTGATCTACATAAAAAAGTTCCGTGTTGTCGATATAAACATCTTTGAAGTTTGGGTCATCGCCATCCGATCTCATCTCGAAGGCCGAAGTTGTGTTTGAAATCATGAGATTTTGTACTCAAAACACTATTCGGCTCATTACGCCCTCAAGACAGCCTCGTATGGAAAAATGATCTGCAGGGATTGTCTTCGTCTCGTCGAAGCGATCGATTCCGATATAAAAATCGTTCAAATCCGAGTTCGTATGCAAAAGTTAGAGCCATCAGAATGTAGCCCTGCCAGGAGGCAAAGTGTGGCGCGCCCCACCAGACGCCATGTCTGATGGGTAGCGCGAGTGACGGATGTTTTGCGTCACAGTCCGTTTTGCGCGAGCTATTTGACCCTCAAGATGACCTATGATAAAAAATCATTCAACATGAAAGTTTTTCGTCTCGTCGAAACGGTCAAGATTGCTTTTGGACTCGTTTCCATCCGAGGTCGTTTACTGCCTCAAACATGACCCGCAAGGTGCAGCCAGGTTGTAAACCGAACCGTTTTGGAAAGTTCGGATAAAACCAGTCCGAATTTGACTAGGGTTTTGGACGTGAATTGATGCAATTTTATTGTAAGGAAAGCCTAGATGAATCCTTTTCTTGTACGGGAAGTCCAGCCGCCTCTTATATATGTTGGGGGTGACGGCCGATTGAACAACACACAATCGCAAACACATCTACAACTTTTTCATCTACGTCTTGTCCCTCCCTCGTTCTTGCTCCCTCGTCTGTTCTTCATGTTGGAGAGCTGCGGACCGCGAGGCTCTAGGGGCGGCTTGACCGACCTAGGGCAGCCCATAACCGCTGCACTCCCCGACGGGGTCCCTCCCGGGAGTGTAGGGTTTCGGGTCCTCAAAAGCTCTCGCCGGTCGACTTGCGAATCGCGCTTCCGGTGAGACTCCTTCGACGTGAGCTGCGGTGCATCACCCCCGGCGTCGAGGGTACACGTGACGTGTTCGTGTGTGATGAAGCCATCTAGCTAATAACTATGGACCCATAGGTCTGTGGTAAACTACTCACAACTCATCGAAGAGGCAAGGATGTTGATGTAGAAGCCCTCCATGGTCGAGTCCCCCTCCGGCAGAGTGCCGGCGAAGGCTCCAAGATGGGATCTCGCAGATACATAAGGTTACGGTGGTGGAAATTGTGTTTCGTCCTGCCCCCGAATGTTTTCGGGGTACGTAGGCTTATATAGGAGGAAGAAGTACATCGGTGGACGCCCGAGGGGCCCATGAGACAGGGGGCACACCCTAAGGGGGGCCCCTCCTATCTCGTGGGAGCCTCGGCTGCTTCTTGACTTGCACTCCAAGTCCTCTGGATCACGTTCGTTCCAAAAATCACACTCCCGAAGGTTTCATTCCGTTTGGACTCCGTTTGATATTCCTTTTCTTCGAAATACTGAAATAGGCAAAAAAACAGCAATATGGGCTGGGCCTTCGGTTAGTAGGTTAGTCCCAAAAATGATATAAATGTGTAAAATAAAGCCCATAAACATCCAAAAGGGGTAATATAATAGCATGGAAGAATCAAAAATTATAGATACGTTGGAGACGTATCAAGCATCCCCAAGCTTAATTCCTGCTCGTCCTCGAGTAGGTAAATGATAAAAAAGAAATTTTTGAAGTGGAATGCTACCTAGCATTATTCTCAATGTAAATTTCTTTAATGTGGCATGAATGTTCAGATCCAAATAATTCAAGATAAAAGCTTATAAAACATAAAAATAATAATGCTTCAAAGCATACTAACAAATAATCATGTCCTATCAAAATAGTATAGCCAAAGAAAGCTTATCCCTACAAAATCATATAGTTAGGCCATGCTTCATTTTCATTACACAAAATACTCCCATCATGTACAACCCCGATGACGAGCCGAGCGATTGGTTCATACGTTTTAACGCGCTTCAGCTTTTTCAACTCTTACGCAATACATGAGCGCAAGCCATGGACATAGCACTATGGTGGTAAATGGTGGTGGTTGTAAGGATAAAAAGTGGGAGAAGATAGTCTCACATCAACTAGGCGTATCAACGGGATATGGAGATGCCCATCAATAGATATCAATGTGAGTGAGTAGGGATTGCCATGCAACGGATGCACTAGAGCTATAAATATATGAAAGCTCAACAAAAAGAAACTAAGTGGGTGTGCATCCAACTTGCTTGCTCACGAAGACCTAGGGCACTTTGAGGAAGCCCATCATTGGAATATACAAGCCAAGTTTTATAATGAAAAATTCCCACTAGTATATGAAAGTGACAACATATGAGACTCTCTATCATGAAGATCATGGTGCTATTTTGAAGCACAAGTGTGGAAAAAGAGATAGTAGCAATTGTCCCTTCTGTCTTTTTCTCTCATTTTATATATTTTTCTTTTTCTTTTTCTCTTTTTTTCCTTTTTCCTTTTTCTTTTTTTTCTTTTTCTTTTTTTTTCTTTTTGTTGGGCTTCTTTGGCCTCTTTTATCTTTATAAAGTCCGAAGTCTCATCCCGACTTGTGGGGGAATCATAGTCTTCATCATCCTTTCCTCACTAGGACAATGCTCTGATAATGAAGATCATCACACTTTTATGGATTTACAACTCAAGAATTACAACTCAAAGCTAGAACAAGATATGACTCTACGTGAATGCCTCTGGCGGTGTACCGGGATATGCAATGAATCAAAAGTGACATGTATGAAAATTATGAAGGTGGCTTTGCCACAAATACGATGTCAACTACATAATCATGCAAGGAGCAATATGACAATGATGAAACGTATCATAATAAACTGAACGGTGGAAAGTTGCATGGCAATATATCTCGGAATGGCTATGGAAATGCCATAATAGGTAGGTATGGTGGCTGTTTTGAGGAAGGTAAATAATGGGTTCAATACCGGCGAGAGTTGCGCGGTAATAAGAAAAGCTAGCAAAGTGGAAGGATGAGTGTGCGTATATCCATGGACTCACATTAGTCATAAAGAACTCATATACTTATTGCAAAAATCTACTTCGCCCTCGAAGCAAAGTACTGCTACACATGCCCCAAGAGGGATAGATTGGTAGGAAAAAATTCCATCGCTCGTCCCCGACTGCCACTCATAAGGAAGACAATCAAAAGAGCACCTCGTGCAACAAATTTTTCACACAACTTTTACCATACGTGCATGCTACGGGACTTGCCAACTTCAACAAAAGTATTTATCAATTTCATAATTATCCACTAGCATGACCCTAACATTACTACCTTTATATCTCTAAACAATTATCAAGCAATAAATTGATCATAGCATCCAATTCAATTTCTATGATAGTTTTTATTATACCCAACTTGGATGCTCATCATTCTACGGCCAAATTTGTAACCCAAGCAAATACCATGCTGTTCTAAAAGACTCTCAAAATAATATAAGTGAAGCATGAGAGACTAGCAATTTCTCCAAAATTAAGACACCACCGTGCTCTAAAAGATATAAGTGAAGCACTAGAGCAAAAACTATCAGGCTCAAAAGATATAAGTAAAGCACATAGAGTATTCTAGCAAATTCTAATCAAATAGGCTTCTCCAAAAAGGTGTGTACAGCAAGGATGATTGTGGTAGACTAAAAAGCAAAGACTAATATAATACACGACGCTCCAAGCAAAACACATATCATGTGGTGAATAAAAATATAGCTCCAAGTAAAGTTACCAATGAACGAAGACGAAAGAGGGGATGCCTTCCCGGGGCATCCACAAGCTTAGGCTTTTGGCTATCCCTGAGTATCTTGGGGTGCCTTGGGCATCCCCAAGCTTAGGCTCTTGCCACTCCTTATTCCATAGTCCATAAAAGCTTTACCCAAAACTTGAAAACTTCACAACACAAAACTCAACAGAAAATCTTATAAGCTCCGTTAGTGAAAGAAAACAAAACCACCACATAAGGTACTGTAATGAACTCATTATTTATTTATTTTGGTGTTAAACCTACTGTATTCCAACTTCTCTATGGTTTATAAACTATTTTACTAGCCATAGATGCATCAAAATAAGCAAACAACACACGAAAAATAGAATCTGTCAAAAACAGAACAGTCTGTAGAAATATGTAACTAACGCAAACTTCTGGAACTCTAAAAATCCTACCAAAATATGACCTACTGGAAAATTTGTCTATTGATCAGCAGCAAAAAGAATCAATGCAAAATCACGTTTCTGTGATTTATTGAACTTTTTCTCGTGAGCGCAAAGTTTCTGTTTTTCAGCAGAATCAAACCAACTATCATCATAGTTTATCCTATAGGTTCTACTTGGAACAAACACTAATTAAAAGCTAAAAACACATCTAAACAGAAATTAGAAACAAAATTTAACATTAAACAAGAACAAAAACAAAGAACATAAAGAAAATTGGATTGCCTCCCAACTAGCGCTATCGTTTAACGCCCCTAGCTAGGCATAAAAGCGAAGATAGATCTAACGAGTGCCATCTTTGGCACTTGGTTCATAAGTAGCTCGCATGATAGATTCATAAGGTAATTTAACTTTGTTTCTTGGAAAGTGCTCCATGCCTTTATTTAATGGAAATTGGAATCTAATATTCCTTCCTTCATATCAATAATCGCGCCAATCGTTCTAAGAAAAGGTCTACCAAGAATAATAGGGCAAGAAAGATTGCAATCTATATCAAGAACGATAAAATCAACGGGCACCAAATTTCTATTTGCAACAATAAGAACATCATTGATCCTTCCCATTGGCTTTTTAATGGTGGAATCCGCAAGGTGCAAATTTAACGAGCAATCATCAAGATCATGGAAACCTAGAATATCACATAAAGTTTTCGGAATCGTGGAAACACTAGCACCCAAATCACACAAAGCAAAACACTCATAATCTTTAATCTTAATCTTTATAGTGGGTTCCCACTCATCATTAAGTTTTCTAGGTATAGAAACTTCCAAATTAAGTTTTTCATCATAAGATTGCATCAAGGCATCAACAATATGTTTGGTAAAAGCTTTGTTTTGACTATAAGCGTGTGGAGAATTAACAACGGATTGCAACAAGGAAATACAACCTTCTAAAGAACAATTATCATAATCAAATTCCTTGAAACCCGAGATAGTGGGTTCAATGCTTTTTAAAGTTGCGACTTCTCCAATCTTACTTTTACCAAAATTAGCATCAAGATCTAAAAACTTCGAATTCTCGGGACGCCTTCTAGGCAAAGTTGATTCATCATCGGTCCCATAATCATCAAAATTCATATTGCAAAACATAGATCTAATAGGAGACGCATCAATAACTTTAAGATCCTCATCATTATTTTCATAGAAACTAGAAGAACACGCTTTTATAAAGCTATCTTTTTTAGCATGCAATCTAGCGGTTCTTTCCTTACACTCATCAATGGAAATTCTCATTGCTTTGAGAGACTCATTGATATCATGCTTAGGAGGATAAGATCTAATTTTAAGAGAATCAACATCAAGCGAAAGTCTATCAACATTCCTAGCCAAATCATCAACTTTGAGCAATTTTTCTTCAAGCAAAGCATTAAAATTCTTTTGAGAAATCATAAATTCTTTCACACTATTCTCAAAATCAGAGGGCAACTTATTGAAATTACCATAAGAATTATTGTAGGAATTTCCATAATTATTAGAGGAATTACTAGGGAACGGTCTAGCAATAAAGTTTCCTCTATAAGCATTGTTTCCAAAATTATTCCTACCAAAAAAATTTACATCCATAGATTCATTATTATTCTCAATCAAAGAAGACAAAGGCATATCATTGGGATCGAAAGGAGTGTTTTTAGTAGCAAACAATTTCATAAGTTCATCCATCTTTCCACTCAAAACATTGATTTCTTCTATAGCATGCACTTTTTTACTAGAAGATCTTTCGGTGTGCCATTGAGAATAATTAGCCATAATATTATCAAGAAGTTTTGTATCATCTCCCAACGTGATTTCCATAAACGTGCCTCCCGCGGCCGAATCTAAGAGATTTCTAGAAGCAAAGTTCAAACTGGCATAATTTTTTTGTATAATCATCCATAAATTCAAACCATGAGTAGAGCAATTGCGAAGCATCAATTTCATTATTTCCCAAGATTGGGCAACATGCTAATGATCAAGTTGTTTAAAATTCATAATATCATTCCTAAGAGTGATGATCTTAGCGAGAGGAAAATACTTAGAGATAAAAGCATCTTTGCACTTGTTCCAAGAATCAATACTATTATTAGGCAAAGACGAAAACCAAACTTTAGCACGATGTCTGAAAACGGAAATAACTTCAATTTGACAATATTGTTATCCATATCTTTCTTCTTTTGCATATCACACAAATCAACAAAGTTGTTTAGATGAGTGGCGACATCTTCACTAGGAAGGCCGACGAATTGATATTTCATAACAAGATTCAACAAAGCAGCATTGATTTCACAAGACTCAACATCATCAAGAGGAGCAATTGGATTACTAAGGAAATCATTATTATTGGTGTTCGAGAAATCACACAATTTGGTATTATCTTGTGCCATGGCAACAAGTAATCCAACACACAAGCAAACAGAAAACGGGCGAGCGAAAAAGAGAGGAGATTAGGAAAGAGAGGGCGAATAAAACGGCAAGGGTGAAGTGGGGGAGAGGAAAATGAGAGGCAAATGGCAAATAATGTAAATGCGTGTCGGATTTCGGGTTCCGGCAGACCCTCTAGGTTCGAACTCTGGGGTGCACGTGGAGATCACACCTCCTACCTACCTATGTCTCGCCGCATCGCAAGGATCTAAACTACACGAAGAACAACACAAGGGACACGAGGTTTATACTAGTTCGGGCCACCATTGTGGTGTAATACCCTACTCTAGTTTGTGGCGTGGTGGATTGCCTCAGGGGCTGATGATGAACAATACAAGGAAGAACTGCCTCGCGAGGGGTGTTCTTGCGTTGGTGGTTCTAGCTAGGGTTCAACTCCTCGATCCCCTACCTTGAGAGTGGCTAGTCCTATTTGTAGAGCGAGGCCCTGGGCCTCTTCCCAAATATTGAGCGGGAAGGGCGCCAACAATTGGCCATTTTAAAGGGGAACATCTAGTACACTTATCCTGACTAAAGTCGGTCCTCGCCTGCCAAAGACTCGGGCGGTGACGTCGTCTTGGGCTCCACGATGACCTCCATCCTGCCGTTCTGCTGGTCTTGGTCTTGTTGCACCAAAATGGTTGCCTCTACTTGATACTCTTGCCTGCGCTTGCTCCCTTTGCACCAAAGAGGAAACAAGGACTCTGCGCAGGCCGGCGCCCGCCTGGTGCCCGCCTGGCTTTGGTCATCATGGCTTGCGTCACGGGCACCTCGTGAGGTACCCCACCTTTATCTCTCCGTCTCCTCGCAGCCAGCCTGACGAGGCCGTGCCTGAGGAAGCTTCCTGTCGTCCGCCCCGCGAGGCTTGGCCCCTTGTGAGGGTCTTGAGCTTGTGCTGACAAAGATGGGCCATACTGGGCCACTCCTTGAGCCACGCCGCAGGCCGCAGGCAGGCAAGTCTGGGTACCCTCGTTCCCAGAACACCGACAGTAGCCCCCGGGCCCACGGTGCGCCTGGACTTGGCTTAGCCGAGAAGCGAAGGGGCAAGTGCGAAGCGCCGCGGGCTCCAACAGCCTGCGGCCTTGGGCGCCGCGTGGTGGTTGATTGGACGTTGGCGTCCCCGCTTCCCCATGACGCCTCGGCAACTGCATGAATTGTCATGTCCCTGCATGCAAAGCGGGTCATGATTACCTGTGATCGTGGAGGCCGACGGTTGGCCTCCTCCGACTATATGTAAGGAACGGCGAGAGCCTTTCCAGTCCATCCTCTCCTGCTGCTCTCCATCTCCTTCTTGGTCTCTCGCCATCCCATGGCCTCCGCCGAAGAGATTTTTGGCCGCGGAGAAAGGTAAGGCTCGCCGGGAAGGACCGGGCTCTCTGCCGGCCAAGCGCGGACGGGGCCGCCCTCGCAAGCACCCTAGGGCCGCTGTTGCGACCTCCGGTGGCCGTGGAAGCCTTCCTCTGTGCGGTGGTGAGTGCTCGGCTGCCCACGAGAGGTACACCGGGGGTGCACGACCCCCCAAGGCCGCGCTCTCGCTCGGCGGAGGTGCTGCACGAGTTCGTCGTGTGGTCGGCGGACCCGACCGGCACCTGGCTTCCGCTCCCCCACTTCTTTGTAGGAGAACTTCCGGCTGGCGCCCCGGGCGGCCTTTGGCTTCAGGCTGATGGTTGCTGCAGCCGGGCCTCCTGGGCTACTCTGGAGGTCTCCACCGCCGGGGATGCGGCTCTGACCCGCGGCTGGCAAATGTTTGCCCGCGCGCGCGGATTGAGCCGACGATGCACTCTACACTTTAAGTTCAACGACGATGCCACCCTCTACATGAGGGTGTTCGGGCAAGACGGTCGTCGCACCAGATGCTGCCCCGAAGACGATGACCACGGCCGGGCGCCCAGCCCCGGCGTCGGTCGGGATGAATGTGGTGTGAGGCGCGCGGGCAGCGGCGCCCGAGGCTCGCCAAGCTTCGGTGACTCCCCATTGGACGGCAGCTCCTCCAGCGGTGGTCGCGACCAGCCCCCTCGTCGTCGCGCTCGCCTGGGAGAGGGCGTCGGGTCGGCCCGGCACCGCATTTCGGTGAAGCAGGAGGCAGAATCCAGCTGAGCTCCGGAGGTAGCATGAGTTCCTGCCGAGAGTTGGCGCCGGGCGAGTCGTGCCCATTTTGCTTTTCCTTCTTTCCTGCGCAAAAGAGAATGTAGTCTGGTGCCCCGAGGGGGCGTATCGAACCGTTGCTGTTTAATTGGCGCGCTGTTTCTACTGTTTCAGCGCTCTGTTTTCGTCCTCTTGTTTATGCATGGAAATCACTTAACTTGGGGGGAAAGCTCGTCGTGGTCCTCGCCTCCCTAGGCGAGGGCCTCGTCGTGCGCCTTGTGTCCTGCAGGGGTTAGTCAGTTGGGGCAGCCTCTAGCCCTGGTAGCAGGGACAACCAACCCGAATTGTATGATCTTGTCACAATGCCTGCGGGGCACGGACTGGGAGGGGCGCTCCCGCAGCGGGCTCGGATAGGGGAGCTCCAAACCACGCGGGCAGAAAACACTCACAAGGGTGCCCAAGTTCCTCCCTCGTGAGACTTTACGCGAAAGAAAACGAATTGAATAAGCGAAACGGACGAAGGGTCACGAGCTCAAAACGGTAACAACTTCAGTAAATCTTCAAATAGAAACGAACAAGACAACTGTAGAAAGCAAATGAAAGAAGCCGCGTCTGGCACCTAATCTAGTCTTCGACGTCTTCTCACCAGCGCGGAGCTAAGTGCTGCCACTGGGCGTGGGCGGGAGCCCCCGAGGCCCGAGGGCGGCACTCCGGAGACTCCTGGACGTGTACAGCTCCACTCATTATTATGTGAGAGTGTCACGGGCGGCGAGCTTCACAGGCATTTGCCTTCTTCACAGGCACCGGGCCTTTCCAACGCAACAACTTCACAGGCATTCACCTTCTTCACAGGCACCGGGCCTTTTCCAAATGCAACAACTTCATAGGCATTCACCTTCTTCACAGGCACCGGGCCTTTTCCAAACGCAACAACTTCACAGGCATTCGCCTTCTTCACAGGCACCGGGCCTTTTCCAAATGCAAGAACTTCACAGGCATTCGCCTTCTTCACAGGCACCGGGCCTTTTTCAGGGGTAAAACCTTCGGAGATGTTGAATGTTCCACACGTTCTGGACGGGCACCCCCTCCTGGGTCTCCAAGCGCGCGAAGCCGGGCCTGGAAACATGAACAACCTTGAACGGGCCCTCCCACATGGGAGAGAGCTTATGCAGTCCCTCCGTGGAGAGAACCCACCTGAGCACGAGGTCCCCTACCTCAAGAGTCCTGGGGCGGATGTTGCGGCAGTGGTATCGTCGCAGTGCCTGTTGGTACCTTGCTGCTTGTAGCGCGGCCTCTCGATGATGCTCCTCCCCCAGCATGAGATCTGTGCCCCGCATGGCGTCCTGCTGCGCCTCATTGAACGCCAGGACCCGTGCAGAACGATGCCTGACCTCGTGAGGGAGAACGGCTTTAGCTCCATAAACCAGGAAGAACGGGGTCTCGCCGGTCGGCTTGGTCGTGGTCATGCGGATGGACCACAATACAGATTGAAGCTCATTGTACCAGCCCCTGCCGCAGGCTTCCAGCTTCTTCTTGAAGGTCCTGGTTTTGAGGCCTCTCAGGACCTCTGCGTTGGCTCGCTCGGCCTGCCCGTTGCTCCGCGGTGTGCTACCGAAGCATAGCGTATCTGTGTTCCAAGGTTAGCACAATATGTTTTGAAGAGGTTACTGGTGAACTGCGAACCGTTGTCGGTGATGATGCGGTTCGGTACCCCGAACCGGCTCACGATGCCCTTGATGAACTTGACCGCGGAACCTGCGGGGATGGTGCGGACAGCTTCTACCTCAGACCACTTGGTGAATTTGTCCACGGTGACATAGAGGTAGCTATAGCCTCCTAGCGCCCGAGGGAACGGGCCCAGGATATCCAGCCCCCGACTGCGAATGGCCATGAGAGGGGTATAGTCTGCAGGCCTCCTGCCGGCTGATGGATCTGCTTGGCATGGAATTGGCAGGCCTCGCAAGCTTTCACCAGTTCCATGGCGTCACTGAGTGCTGTGGGCCAATAGAACCCACTGCGGAACGCCTTGCCAACAAGGGTCCGTGGCGACGAGTGATGTCCATAGTCTCCACCATGTATGTCTGCCAGCAGCTCCTTCCCTTGCTCCCTAGAAATGCAACATAGGGACACATCATTTGGTCGTCTCCGGTAGAGCTCTCCATCCTTGATGCAGTATGCCGTGGCCTGCCATGCCACACGCTCTGCTTCCTCCTCCTTTTCAGGCAGGGTCCCCTGCGTTAGGTAACTCCTGAGCTCTGTGATCCAGCATACTTCGTGAGGCTCCAGCGCCAGGAGCAGGCGCGCTCCTGAGACCGGGCCACAGACCGGGGCTCCTGAGGCAGGTGGCTGGGGGAGCTCCTCCCGAGGCTGTACCGTGCTTGACAGCTATGGCGCCACCGAGGGCTTGAAGAGCCGCTCCTCAAAGACGCCAGATTCCCGAGGTAGTCGCCTGGATGCCCTTTTGGCGATATCATCGGCCTCTTGGTTGGTGCCGCGAGGCACATGCTGCAACTCCAGTCCCCAGAACTGCTTCTCCATCATGCGGAGCTCCGCGAGGTAGGCTTCCATGTGCTCGTCCTTTGGCTCATACACTTTGTTGGAGAAGTTGACGAGGAGCTGTGAATCACCCTTGATGGTGAGGCGCTTCACCCCCAGGGCGACTACAGCTTTCAGGCCTGCTATTAGGCCTTCGTATTCTGCTATGTTGTTGGAGACCTTTTCTCCGTGTTGGAAACAGAGTTGTACGGCTTAGTAAAGCTTGTCTTGAGTGGGGGATATGAGCACTGCGCCAGCCCCCACGCCGTGTCGGGAGAACGCCCCGTCGAAGTACATGACCCAACCGTCCGGTTCCTTGCTTCCGGGGGAGAGAGATCGATCCTCACCAGCCTTGAGGCCTGGCGCCTCTGCCCATTCTACCACAAAGTCCGCAAGCGCAGCCCCTTTGATGACTCTGGTTGTGCTGAATTCCAGTTGAAATGCTTGCACCTCAATGTTCCACTCAGCGACTCTCCCAGCCGAGTTGGGGCTCCTGAGTACCCTTTCCAACGGGTACGCTGAGACGACCTTGATGGGATGGCCCTGAAAATAGTGCCGCAGCTTGCGTGAGGCCACGAATAGCGCGAGGAGGAGTTTCTGGGGCATGGGGTACCATGCCCTCACGTCTCGTAGCACTGTGCTGACGAAGTACACAGGGTGCTCGACGAGGTTGGGAGTGTTGGTGCCGCTAGTGTCCTCTGGAGGCTGAGGCGCCTCCTGAGGCAATGGAGCCCCCAACGACTGGTCGCTCGGGGGAGGGGCTTCTTCTGTTCTGAGCGTGCTTCCCTGCGGCGACTGATCCTTCTCGGCTATGGTCGTGGTCTCTGCGAGGCTCTCTTGGTCCTGCTTCGCTTCGACCTGGGCGGTTGCCGCAGCTTTGGTCCTATGCTCCTCCCTAACCGCCACCAAGGCTGCACTAGCAGAGTAGGGAGTGGCTGCAAGGTAGAGCACCAGGGGCTCTTGAGGCGCGGAGCCACCATCACCGTAGGGCTGGTTAAGTACCTTTTGAGATCCTGGAATGCTTTGTCGGCCTCTTCAGTCCATTCAAAGGGGCCCTTTTTCTTCATCAGCTTGAAGAAGGGTAGCGCTCGTTCCCCCAACTTGGAGATGAAGCGTCCTAGCGCGGTCACACGCCCAATGAGCTTCTGCATCTCCCTGAGGGTCTTCGGTGGGCTCATGTCCTCGACTGCTTTGACCTTTTCTGGGTTGGCCTCGATGCCCCGGTGGGACACGAGGAAGCCCAGAAGCTTGCCCGAGGGGACTCCAAACACACACTTCTCTGGGTTGAGCCGCATGTCCACTTCGTTGAGGCTCGCGAAGGTCTCCTCCAAGTCCTGTATCAGGGTTTTTGCCTCCCGAGACTTCACCACAATGTCATCAACGTGAGCCTCGGCGTTCCTCCCGAGCTGCCGACCCAAGGCGATGTGCATCAACCGCTGAAAGGTAGCACCTGCGTTGCGCAACCCGAAGGGCATGCATGTGTAGCAGTACACCCCACACGGGGTTAGGAAGGCCGTTTTCTCCATGTCTTCTACCGCCATCTTGATCTGGTGATAACCATAAAAGGCATCCAGGAAGCATAACAGGTCGCACTCGGCGGTGGAGTCGACGATCTGGTCGATACGAGGGAGCGGGAATGGATCCTGTGGGCAGGCCTTGTTGAGGTTGGTGAAGTCGACGCACATGCGTTCCTTTCCCTCCTTCTTTGGCACGACAACCGGGTTAGCCAGCCAATCTGGGTAGCGGAGGTCGCGAATGACCCCTGCCGCCTCTAGCTTGAGGGTCTCTTGGACGATGAAAGCCTGCTTCTCAGTGGACTACCGTCTCACTTTCTGCTTCATGGGGCGCACGTTGGGGCATACGTTGAGGTGATGCTCGATTATGCCCCTCGGAACCCCTGCCAGCTCATCAGGTTCCCACGCGAACACCTTCTTGTCCGCGCGTAGGAACTTTACCAAGGCCTCCTCCTGCTCGGGCTCAAGGTTGGCGCCTATGGTGAAGGTGGCATTAGTGGATCCGTCCTCGTCGACCAGTATCTGCTTGGTTTCCGCCTTGTCTTGGGTGAATAGCTGCTTCTTCTTGGCCGGTGCAGCCCTCTTGGGCTCAGGGGCGTCTGAGCTGGCGGGCTGTGCCACCGCTGCAGTCTTGAAAACGAGCTTGAGCGCTCGCAACGCATCCCCGGTGTCTCCGGGTATGGTGAGGACGCCGCTGCTCCCGGGCATCTTCATGAGGTTGTACGTCGGGTGAGTTGCGGCCATGAACCGGGCTAGCGCTGGGTAGCCGAGGATGGCGTTGTATGGGAGGCTAATGGGGGCGATGTCGAAGTCGATTAGCTCTGTGCGGAAGTTGTCGTAGGTGACGAAGGTTACCGGAAGACGGATCCGCCCCAGGGAGCCGGTGGAACCGCCTCCGACGCCCAAGAAGGGCCTGCTGGGTTGAAGCCGCTCTGGCGGTACATGGAGGAGGCTGAAGGCTTCAACCGAGAGCATGCTGAGGCCAGCTCCGCCGTTGATGAGGGTCCTGGTGACGGCCACCTGGCAGATGGTGGGGGTGCACAACATCGGGAGCGCTCCCGAGCAGGCTGAGTTGGAGGGGTGATCATCCGAGCTGAAGGCCAGATCGACCTCAGGCACCGCCCAGCCCGGAGGAGCCCCACGCTGCGCGGAAGCGGCGTCGATCTGGCGGACGAATGGCTTGATGTGGCGGCCTGAAGGTGGCGCCTGCAAACCACCTAGGAGAGCGGCGATGATCGGGGGTGCCGGTGCAGCGTACTAGGCAAGGAAAAGGCCACGCAGCTCCCCCCAAGAGGCCACGGAGTCCGCGGGCAGGTGGAGCAGCCACATGCGCGGGACGCCGATGAGGGCCACGGGAAACCAGTTAGCCATGACCCTGTCGTCGCCCCCGGCCTCGAGGACGGCCTCCTCATACGCCAGCAGGAAGGCCAGCGGATCGGTCGTGCCGTTGAAGCGCGGTGGCATCTCCAGCTTGAACTTGTTCGGCCACCGCATGTGCCGCCATGCGGGGGCCAAGGCTCGGAGCCCCCCGGCCCCTGCGCTGGCGCTGGTGACCGGAGCAGGCAGCGCGTTGCCCATCATGAGGGCGAGTCGCGGTGTTGGCGGAGAGCGGGTCGGTGGAAGGGAAAGCTCCGGCGCACCCCTACCTGGCGCACCAAATGTCGGATTTCGGGTTCCGGCAAACCCTCTAGGTTCGAACTCTGGGGTGCACGTGGAGATCGCACCTCCTACCTACCTATGTCTCGCCGCCTCGCAAGGATCTAAACTACATGAAGAACAACACAAGGGACACAAGGTTTATACTAGTTCGGGCCACCATTGTGGTGTAATACCCTACTCTAGTTTGTGGCGTGGTGGATTGCCTCAGGGGCTAATGATGAACAATACAAGGAAGAACTGCCTCGCGAGGGGTGTTCTTGCGTTGGTGGTTCTGGCTAGAGTTCAACTCCTCGATCCCCTGCCTTGAGAGTGGCTAGTCCTATTTATAGAGCGAGGCCCTGGGCCTCTTCCCAAATATTGAGCGGGAAGGGCGCCAACAATAGGCCATTCTGAAGGGGAACATCTAGTACACTTATCCTGACTAAAGTCGGTCCTCGCCTGCCAAAGACTCTGGCGGTGAAGCCGGCTTGGGCTCCACAATGGCCTCCATCCTGCCGTTCTGCCGGTCTTGGTCTTGTTGCACCAAAACGGTTGCCTCTGCTTTATACTCTTACGTGCGCTTGCTCCCTTTGCACCAAAGAGGAAACAAGGACTCTGCGCAGGCCTGCGCCCGCCTGGCTTTGGTCGTCATGGCTTGCGTCACGGGCACCTCGCGAGGGTCTTGAGCTTGTGCTGATGAAGATGGGCCGTACTGGGCCACTCCTTGAGCCACGCCGCAGGCCGCAGGCAGGCAAGTCTGGGTACCCCCTGTCGGTGTCAAAACCGGCGGATCTCGGGTAGGGGGTCCCGAACTGTGCGTCTAGGCGGATGGTAACAGCAGACAAGGGACACGATGTTTTACCCAGGTTCGGGCCCTCTTGATGGAGGTAAAAACCCTACATCCTGCTTGATTGATATTGATATTGTGGATGTTTACAAGAGTGGATCTACCACGAGATCAAGGAGGCTAAACCCTAGAAGCTAGCCTACGGTATGATTGTAATGGTTGTTGTTGTCCTACGAACTAGAGCCATCCGGTTTATATAGACACCGGAGAGGGCTAGGGTTACATAGAGTCGGTTACAATGGTAGGAGATCTACGTATCCGTATCGCCAAGCTTGCCTTCCACGCCAAGGAAAGTCCCATCCGGACACGGGACGAAGTCTTCAATCTTGTATCTTCATAGTCTTGGAGTCCAGTCGATGATGATAGTCCGGCCGATGATAGTTCGGCCGATGATGGTAGTCCGGCTATCCGGACACCCCCTAATCCAGGACTCCCTCAGTAGCCCCCGAACTAGGCTTCAAGGACGATAAGTCCAGCATGTGTGTAGTCTTCGGCGTTGCAAGGCAGGTTCTCCTTCAAGTTCTACGTACCTGCCGAACAGTGTCCGGCTTCCTCGTCAATGTTACGCGTCTTGGCTTCCACGCCCAATAATGGCCTTCTTCCACGCGTCGCGCGAATGTGAAAAGCCAAGGTGTCTTTTATGTTTTACCCCCTAGTTGTGCGAATAATCTGCCTATAAGGGAGGCAAGAATCCAGATCCAAATCACCATCTTCCTCCTGCAAATACTCATCGGAGCGCTTTCGACCAAGAATCCATTCCATCATGGACCGTCAACGCGGCTCCTCTTCTCGCGCTCCCAGCCCTTTGCCAGGAGATTGGAGGGGATGCTCTGTTCCGCACAACGAGCTGGTGAAGCTCCAAGCAGGGGGATATCTCCCTCCGGCCTTTATGGTTCTGGTTCGAGCCGGGCTGGCCACCTACAAAGGTGGGAAGCAAGCGGAGGTTACCCCAAGTCCCAACAAAGGGGAGCGGGTATGCTTCGTCCCCTATCTAATAAGGGGGCTCGGATTTCCTGTACATCCATTCCTCCGCGGGCTCCTGGAGTTCTACGGACTCCAGCTTCATCAGCTCACGCCCGCCTCAATCCTGCATATTGCGGGTTACGTAGCTCTTTGCGAGCTATTCCTGGGTGTCGAGCCCCATTTCACGCTGTGGAAGAGGTTGTTCTGCCTTGTACCCCGCTCTCACGAGGGGTCCATATATCAAGTGGGCGGCGCCGAAATATGGCGCATTTCCGGGACCAGATATCCATCCAGAACCCCTAAGAAGGCGTCCGAAGACTGGCCTTCGGAATGGTTTTATATAGAAGACGCTCCACTGCCGGACCCTGTTCGGACCGGCCTCCCGGAGTCCAGCAATGCTCCTCTGAAGAAATGCCTTAGTTGGCGTCCGCGGAGCCCCCAACTGGAGGAAGACAAGAGCGTCCATTATTTGATGGGCCGAATAAGGTTACTGGCCCATTCCGGGTTGACCATGATTGGAGTCATGGCAACATGCATTATGCGGGGGGTGCAGCCACTACAATACAGGGGCCACCCCATGTGGGATTTCAAAGGGGAGGACGATGCCACCCGTCATGGCCGCAAAGGGCCGGATTCGGTCGAAGACCTGGTGACGATCCTGTCCGGCCTGTATAAGGGGGAGAAGGAGGATTTCCTTCGAACGAACCCATTAAATGGGTTCTCCATGAATAATCCCCGGCCTTGGGTAAGCGAACACTCTGCGTGCCCGACCCATGCTTTTTGAAACTTAAGTTTCTTATATTGTGTTCTTCTTTCGATGCAGGAGCTGCGCCGGATCGTGGAGGACATGCTAAGTCCAGCTCCGCAACCCGAGGATCCAGAGAGATCCCGGGATCCGGCCTCCGAAGAGGATCCGGACATAAAGGTGGAGCTAATCGACGGGGTGTTCCACCAGCTCAGCATGGACAATGCTTTAGTCGCCATCATGGCCGACTATCCCGGACTATATCCGGCTTCCCAGGTGATTGCGACCGAAGTCCTGACACCGTCATTCCTTCCTTGCTTATTTCTGACCATCGTATATGATGGCGCTATGCAGGAGGCACCCCTAGGGAGAGAAGCCGAGCCCGCGGTGGCTGACCAACAAAGGCCAGTCCGGACCAGTAGGCGGAAGAGGAGCGCGGCGCGGACTGAAACGTCGCCGCAAAGGTGTAGCTCACAATTCATTATTTAGAGCAACGTTCCTAGGAAGCATTTGAGTGCTCATGACTTTTTGTAGGGAAAAAAGAGCCCACCGGACTGCGGGCGTGGAGGTTGCCAATCCAACCTCTACCAGCCAGGCTCCAGCACCTGGTCTGGAGGGGGAGGCGAGCGCAAGGCGCGAGCCGGACGTTCCTCCGACGGAGGACGCCGACAGACTGTCCGCCACCAAGTCTGAGGTGGAGAGTGCCATGAATCACAGGCGCCGCCGGACAGTATTTCTTGATGAGTGCTTCTCCCCCGAGGCGTTGAATGCCTTTAACGCGGGGGACGCGCACCTTCGTGCTGCTCAAGATGGTTTTACCAGAGCCACGGAGCAGTATGTAAAAGACATACGGGTAAGAGAATTTAATAGTTATATATGCCAGTAGCCCCCGAGACTTAAAGTAGTTATATTAACTGATTTAAGGATCATATGAAACGTAGGATCTTACCGAGAAGAATACCCAACTGTCTCAGGAGCTGCAAGAGTGCAAGGCCCAACTTGAGGCCGCACTCTCTGGCGCAGGAGGAAACACAGGGACCTCTCCTGGTAACGCATTATTTTAGAAATATAAGTAGCGTTTGGCCTTTGCGCAAGTCTAAAAAATGACGTTGCAGGTGCTGCCGGACAGGCAAGAACTTCTGCGCCAACTAAAGGCCGGCGAGAGGGTGCTGCATAAGGTGCAACATGAAAGGAACAAGCTCCAGGATGCCCGTGCCCAGCTTGGAGAAGAGCTGAAAGGCGTTCGGGCCGAGCTGTCGGGCTCCGTTAAGGAGAATCAGCGGCTTCGTCGCGACATCTATAGTAAGTGCTTGAGCGAACTCCTTTGAAAAGAAGAGTTCGGCGAGGAAGTCAATTTGACAGAATATGTCTGCAGGTATGCTCACAGGTCGCCCTGCGAAGGAGATGCTCGTATCAACGGGTGATCAACTTCCCGAATTGTTGCAACTGATCGAACGAGTTCGGCAGGCAATGAGCGGCGTCATCCAGGCTTTATGGCCAGCCTTCTCCTTACCCGAGGGTCTTGGGGAGCTTGCGGAGAAGCTTCAGGGAGTGCGGCAGCACTTCCATTTATGGAAGATTTCGGCCTGCCGCCAAGGTGCCAGGGAGGCCTAGGCCATGGTAAAGACGCGGTACAAGAAGGCGGATCCCAACCACATGGCCGAAGTCGGACCTGTGGGGCCCGATGGGAAGGAGATCCCTGTGAGTTTAGTCTACGGCCAAGTAGAGTTGGCCGCTAAATTTTCCCAACAGGACTGTAAATTAGACAACCTGTTAGACAGGATTGAGGAAGAATACAATCAGTCGATTTGACAATGTATTATAAAATGACATGTAAAATGCCTTCTAGCCGGATTGTAGATCGTTTGTCTTTGCCGACCTTTTCGCTTCGACCTCGGGACCCTAGAGTCCGGAGTGTGTCCGAATACCTTCTCGGTTATGAAACAACCGGGGTATGCATGGAGACCAGGCGTAGGGGTCATTAGTGCTTTATCAGACAAGTGCCCAACTAGTTATGTTATATTACATGGGTAGTAAGAAACATCTTCCAGGGAGAATAGTTCTATTAAGGGTTTCTTTCCTCTGGGGGTGGCATGCCCTAAAGTGCATGTCCGGACTGCGAAAAAAGCAGAAAAACATCCGGGGGCAGATAAATAAGTCGATAAAAAATCATCTTTTAAGTCACCGACCGAATATTCCCTTAAGAACGCTAGCTTTCGGCTTCACCCAGTCTGAGGTACACATCCGGCTGACCCGGCAGTAACAATCGCAGAGGTGCTCCCTTTACCTCCTAGCCGAACAATCGGGAACGTAGGGGTAAGCACAGGAGCCAGGCAACCCAGCTTGGCCAAAACTTAAGTCATATCGATGCATATAATGGTGAATAAAAGGTACATGTGGAGGCTTGACACATGTGCTGGGCATGAAACCCTTATAATTAAGCTTCTGGTAAAGAAGCCCCCAGGTATAATGAGTGCGGATAGCACATCAATTGCGTGCGATCGATGCGCAAGTAGGCCTTTTAAGGCTTTGATGAATAGGGTTGAGAAGAAAAAGATAAACAAAAGGCAGCTGAAGTACAAAAAAATTGGACGGGGGGAAAGGGACGAACTCTTAGTCCGGCGCTAGGCATAGAATCTTCGGAGGCGGGCTGCGTTCCATGGGTTCGGCTCGAGTCGGTTATCCGACGCATTTCGTAGACAATACGCTCCGCCGGTCAAGACTTTATCGATGATGAAGGGGCCTTCCCATTTGGGCTTGAGCTTGTCCTTTTTCTTGTCCGGCAGGCGTAGAACTAGTTCGCCAACGTTGTAAGTCTTGGCCCGTACTTCTCTGCTTTGGTATCTTCGAGCCTGCTGCTGATAGAATGCGGAACGAGCCTTGGCGATGTCGCGTTCTTCCTCCAATGCGTCCAAGCTGTCCTGCCGATCCAACTCGGCTTCTCTTTCTTCGTACATGCGCACTCGAGGTGAGTCATGAATGATGTCGCAGGGCAAAACTGCTTCTGCGCCGTATACCATAAAAAATGGTGTGAATCCGGTAGTACGGTTAGGCGTTGTCCGCAGCCCCCAGAGTACGGAGTCGAGCTCCTCTACCCAGTGCGTGTCAGATTTCGTAAGGGACCGCACTAGTCTGGGTTTGATGCCGCTCATTATTAGACCATTTGCTCGTTCCACTTGACCGTTGGTTTGAGGATGATAGACTGAAGCGTAATCGAGCTTGATGCCCATATTTTTGCACCATGATTTAACCTCATCGGCCGTGAAGTTTGTGCCATTATCGGTGATGATGCTGTGGGGGACACCATAACGGTGTACTACCCCGGATATAAAGTCTATCACTGGTCCGGACTCTGCCGTTTTAACTGGTTTGGCCTCTATCCATTTGGTGAATTTATCCACCATGACCAATAGGTACCTTTGCTTGTGGGTTCCCCCTTTAAGTGATCCAACCATGTCAAGCCCCCAGACCACGAACGGCCAGGTAATGGGTATAGTTTTGAGGGCGGTGGGTGGCATGTGGCTCTGATTAGCAAAGAGCTGACAACCGACGCATCTTTGGACTAAGTCCTGAGCATCTGTCCGGGCCGTCGGCCAATAAAATCCTGTACGGAATGCCTTTCCTACAAGGGCCCGGGCTGCGGCGTGGTGTCCGCCTAGTCCGGCGTGAATTTCAGCCAGGAGGTCTCGCCCTTCCTCTTTGGAGATACACCTTTGAAGGACTCCGGTTGTGCTTTTCTTATAGAGTTCTCCCTCATGGACCTTGTAGGCTTTAGATCGCCGAACTACGCAGCGGCCCTCATTATGGTCTTTGGGGAGTTCCTGCCTAAGCAAGTAGGCTAGGAACAGCTCTGTCCATGGGGCGATTACTGCCATTATGTCGTGAGCTGAGGGTGTTGTTTCGTCGGCTGGATCGCCAGTTATGTCAGATTGCTCTACGCCCGCCTCCGGTTTGTTATTTCTGGACTCCTCTTCCCATAGTATGGATGGCTTGAACAACCGTTCCATGAAGATATTTGGAGGGACAGCGTCATGTTTTGCGCCGATGCGTGCCAATACGTTGGCCGCTTGGTTATTATCTCTGGCTACGTGGTGGAATTCAAGTCCTTCGAACCGAGCTGACATTTTAAGGACAGCGTTGCGATAGGCTGCCATTTTTGGATCCTTCGCGTCAAAGTCTCCATTTACTTGGGATATTGCGAGGTTTGAGTCCCCGCGCACCTCTAGGCGCTGGATGCCCATGGAGATTACCATCCGGAGGCCATGTAAGAGGGCCTCGTATTCGGCTACGTTGTTGGAGTCCGTGTACATTATCTGAAGTATGTATTGGACTCTGTCCCCGGTTGGGGACGTTAGTACAATGCCAGCCCCCAATCCGGCCAACATTTTGGAGCCGTCGAAATGCATAATCCAATTGGAGTATGCGCCGTACTCTTTAGGGAGTTCGGCTTCAGTCCACTCAGCGACAAAGTCAGCCAAAACTTGCGACTTTATAGCTCGCCGGGGTTTGTAAGTTATGTCGAATGGTAAGAGCTCAATGGCCCATTTTGCAATCCTGCCCGTTGCGTCACGGTTATTTATAATGTCATTTAGGGGTACTTCGGAGGCCACTGTTATCGAACACTCTTGAAAGTAGTGTCGGAGCTTCCGGGATGCCATGAACACCGCATATGCTATCTTTTGATAGTGCGGGTAACGGGACTTGCAGGGGGTTAAAACAGTGGATACGTAGTACACTAGTTTTTGAAGAGGGAATTTATGCCCTTCTGCCTCTCGTTCTACGACGAGCACCGCGCTTACTACTTGATGTGTTGCCGCGATGTATAACAACATAGGTTCGCCCAGGTTGGGCGCAGCCAGGACCGGATTCGTTGACAATATGGCCTTTATTTCTTCGAGTCCGGCAGTGGCAACATCCGTCCACTCGAAGTGTTCGGTGTGCCTGAGGAGGCGATAGAGGGGCAATGCCTTTTCTCCTAGGCGGGAGATAAAGCGGCTGAGAGCCGCCACGCATCCAGTCAATTTCTGGATCTGTTTGAGGTTTTTTGGAATATCCAACTGTGATAGGGCTTGGATTTTGGCCGGATTTGCTTCAATTCCTCTACCGGATACAATGAAGCCCAAGAGCTTTCCGGCTGGTACGCCGAAAACGCATTTTTCCGGCTTCAGCTTGATTTTATATGCTCGGAGGTTGTCGAATGTGACCCTCAAGTCGTCTACTAGAGTTTCGACGTGTTTGGTTTTGATGACTACATCGTCTACGTATGCCTCTACTGTTTTGCCGATCTGGGTGGCCAGACATGTCTGAATCATGCGCTGATATGTTGCGCCGGCGTTTTTAAGTCCGAAGGGCATCGTGTTGAAGCAGAATGGTCCATATGGAGTAATGAACGCCGTTGCGGCTTGATCCTCTTCTGCCATCTTGATTTCATGATAGCCGGAGTATGCGTCCAGGAAGCACAATGAATCGTGCCCTGTAGTGGCATCGATGATTTGGTCGATGCGGGGGAGGGGGAAGGGATCCTTTGGGCAGGCTTTATTTAGGTCTTTGAAATCGACACATAGGCGCCAGGATCTGTCCTTCTTTGGTACCATTACCAGGTTTGCTAGCCAATCCGGATGTTTGATGTCTCTGATGAATTCGGCTTCCAATAGTTTGGCTAGTTCTTCTCCCATTGCCTGTCTTTTGGGTTCAGAAAATTGTTGAAGAGCCTGTTTGACTGGCTTGAACCCTTTTAGGATGTTTAGGCTATGCTCTGCCAGCCTGCGAGGGATTCCTGGCATATCTGAAGGATGCTAGGCGAAAATGTCCCAATTTTCCCGAAGGAATTCTCGCAGCGCGGCGTCTACATCAGGGTTCAACTGTGCCCCGATGGAGGCCGTCTTTGTCGGGTCCGTTGGGTGGACCTGGAATTTTATAATTTCGTCCGCTGGTTTAAAGGAGGTGGACTTGGCTCTCTTATCGAGTATCACGTCGTCTCTGTGCACCGTAGCACGCAGCGCGATGAGTTCCTCTGCCGCTAGGCCTTCGGATAGTGCCTCCAGGGCTAATGCGGCTGTTTTGTTTTCGGCGCGGAGTGCTATGTCCGGATCACTAACGAGAGTGATTCTCCCGCCGGGCCCAGGCATTTTGAGCTTCATGTACCCGTAATGGGGTACGGCTTGGAAAATTGTGAACGCCTCTCGTCCTAATATAGCGTGGTATCCGCTGCTGAGCGGGGCCACTTGGAACGTGATTTCTTCGGACCTGTAATTGTCCGGTGAGCCGAACACCACATCGAGTGTGATTTTTCCGGTGCAGCATGCTTCCCGGCTAGGGATTATTCCTCTGAAGGTTGTGCTGCTTCGCTCAATGCGGCTCCAGTCTATTTCCATTTTTTTGAAGAGTTTCCTCGTAAATGAGGTTCAATCCGCTGCCGCCATCCATGAGTACCTTGGTAAGTCGAAAGCCGTCCACTATTGGACTGAGGACCAATGCGGCTGGTGCTCGGGCTGTTCGGAATTTAGGTTCGTCGCTGGCGTTGAAGGTGATGGCCGCGTCGCTCCAAGGATTTGTTGTTGCTACTTGGTAGACTTCGGCAAGGCTGTGGATTGTTCGTTTCCGCATATTGTTTGATGCGAAAGTCTCGAAGACTGTTGATACCGTACCGGTATTGTTGGTGTGGTTTTGCGGGGCTAGAAGCTCCTCGCCACTTTTGGCCAGCTACCGTAATATCCAACATGCACGAAGGCTATGTGTTGGGGTGGCGCCCTTGGTACTGTGAATTGTACAGGGTTTGCTGAGCCATCCCTCTAGTACGGTTCCGTTCCCTTTAAGGGGCTTCTGTTTTTTGGTTCTTGTACTTGGTGCCTGAGCGTAATGCACCCTTTTGTTGCGGACTGGGGCTATGTTCGGGGCCGGATTATCCCAAAACCTATCTTCGGTTTTCCGGAAACTTTCTATGGCATAGTACTTTCGCACTATGGATGCCAAGTCGGCGAAACGTGTGATTTCACGATGGCTGACGGCGTTCAAGATTCCCCTGTCCGTGCAATTGTTGCAAAAGATCGAGATTGCGTTTTCCTCTCGGCAGTCCTTTATCCGGTCCATGACCAGGAGGAATCTGCCCAGTAATGATGTACTGTTTCGGCTGGCTCTTGCCGGACTAGAGATAGATCGCATATATCTGGACGGGCGGGCCTAATTGAGTCCGGGACCCTGCCCATCTCGAGGCTCAAGGGCCAAGAAGTTTCCGAATTTGGAAGCTTGGAAAGTGGAACGTTGTCCAACGAGTCCGGTCCGATGCCTGACTTTATGTTCAGTGCTTGATCGGAATCCGCTCCTCCGCGGGAATCCGGCAGGGAGGGTTCGGTAGCCCGGACACGACTAGTTTTCAATATGGGAGAAGGATCGTCGCGATGTTCCTCCACCACCGTGACGTGGTGGGTAACCTGGGGAGAGTTAATCTCTCCCAGATTGGTTTTAAGCCCGATCCGATTGTAGTCTGTAGCGACTCCCAGGGCGGCGATCCGATCCAAGAGTTCGTTTACTGACGAGAGCTCTGCTGGATCTAACTGCTCGGCGAATTCCGAGTTGACGTGAAGATTGCTCTCGATGACACGAGAGGTCATCGTTGAAGCGATGGCCGGACAGGCGGTCATAAGAAAACCTCCTAGCCGGATAGTTTGGCCGGCGGCCAAGGCTCCATCGGCGAAGATGCCGTCCTTGAAGACGGGAAGAGGCATCCTTCCTATCAGTGACGACACAGAGGAACTCTCAATGAAAGCACCAATGTCGGTGTCAAAACCGGCGGATCTCGGGTAGGGGGTCCCGAACTGTGCGTCTAGGCGGATGGTAACAGGAGACAAGGGACACGATGTTTTACCCAGGTTCGGGCCCTCTTGATGGAGGTAAAACCCTATGTCCTGCTTGATTGATATTGATATTGTGGATGTTTACAAGAGTGGATCTACCACGAGATCAAGGAGGCTAAACCCTAGAAGCTAGCCTACGGTATGATTGTAATGGTTGTTGTTATCCTACGGACTAGAGCCATCCGGTTTATATAGACATCGGAGAGGGCTAGGGTAACATAGAGTCGGTTACAATGGTAGGAGATCTACGTATCCGTATCGCCAAGCTTGCCTTCCACGCCAAGGAAAGTCCCATCCGGACACGGGACGAAGTCTTCAATCTTGTATCTTCATAGTCTTGGAGTCCGGTCGATGATGATAGTCCGGCCGATGATAGTTCGGCCGATGATGGTAGTCCGGCTATCCAGACACCCCCTAATCCGGGACTCCCTCACCCCCGTTCCCAGAACGCCGACAATGCGAGGGAGATGAGTTTGTGATGAGTACTTGGTATGTCTTGACTTGAGCGAAGACCTCCCCGGCAACAGCGCCAGAAATCCTTCTTGCTATGTCTTGATCTTGCGTTGGTTTTCCTCGAAGTGGAGAGGGTGATGCAGCAATAGTAGCGTAAGTATTTCCCTCAGTTTTTGGGAACCAAGGTATCAGTCCAGTAGGAGGCTCCTCAACAAGTCCCACGCGCCTACACAAACAAACTGAGAACTCGCAACCAACGCGATAAAGGGGTTGTCAATCCCTTCACGGCCACTTGCAAAAGTGAGATCTGATAGAGATAGTATGATAAGATAAATATTTTTTTGGTATTTTGTAATATAGATGCAGAAAATAAAGATGCAAATAAAAGTAGATTGAAAGCAAATATGATAAGAGATAGACCCGGTGGCCATATGTTTCACTCGAAGCTTCTCTCAAGAGCATAAGTATTACGGTGGATGAACAAATTACTGTCGAGCAATTGATAGAAAAGCGAATAATTGTGACGTTATCTAGGCATGATCATGTATATAGGCATCACATCCATAACAAGTAGACCGACTCCTATCTACATCTACTACTATTACTCCACACATCGACCGCTATCCAGCATGCATCTAGAGTATTAAGTTCATAAGAAGAGAGTAACACATTAAGCAAGATGACATGATGTAGAGGGATAAACTCAAGTAATATGATATAAACCCCATCTTGTTATCCTCGATGGCAACAATAAAATACGTGTCCTGCGACCCTTTCTGTCACTCGGTAAGAACATCGCAAGATTGAACCCAAAGCTAAGCACTTCTCCCATGGCAAGTGAGGGAGTCCCTGACTAGGGGGTGTCCGGATAGCCGAACTACCATCATCGGCCGGACTCCAAGACTATGAAGATACAAGATTGAAGACTTCGTCCCGTGTCCGGATGGGACTTTCCTTGGCGTGGAAGGCAAGCTTAGCGATACGGATAGGTAGATCTCCTACCATTGTAACCGACTCTGTGTAACCCTAGCCCTCTCCGGTGTCTATATAAACCGGATGGCTTTAGTCCATAGGACGAACAACAATCATACCATAGGCTAGCTTCTAGGGTTTAGCCTCCTTGATTTCGTGGTAGATCTACTCTTGTGACCCACATCATCATATTAATCAAGCAGGAAGTAGGGTTTTACCTCCATCAAGAGGGCCCGAACCCGGGTAAAAACATCGTGTCCCTCGTCTCCTGTTACCATCCGCCTAGACGCACAGTTCGGGACCCCCTACCCGAGATCCACCGGTTTTGACACCGACATTGGTGCTTTCATTGAGAGTTCCTCTGTGTCGTCATCGATAGGCTCGATGGCTTCTTCGATCATCAACGACGATGCAGTCCAGGGTGAGACCTTCCTCCCCGGACAGATCTTCGTATTCGGCGGCTTTGCACTACGGGCCAATTCGCTTGGCCAGCTGGAGCAGATCGAAGGCTACGCCCCTGGCCGTCAGGTCAGATTTGGAAGTTTGAACTTCACGGCTGACATCCGCGGGGACTTGATCCTCGACGTATTCGAGCCACAGCCGAGCGCGCCGTACTGTCACGATGGGCATGATTTAGCTCTGCAGCCGGACAGTACCCTAGAGGCCGCACTCGAACCCGCTCCGATCTTCGACTCGGAGCCGGCTACGCAGACCAAGGATGGATGGCTAGACACCACCTCAGGGGCTGCAACCTCTACGGTGATAGAGCCGAACACCGATCTTGTCCCCCATGAAGCTCGTGACTCCGAGGTGCCGGACTCCTTGCCGGACTCCGGTCCTCCCGCGCCCCCTCCAGTCGAATCCGATTGGGCGCCGATCATGGAGTTCACCGCGGTGGACATCTTTCAACACTCACCTTTTGGCGACATCTTGAGTTCGCTTAAGTACCTCTCGTTATCAGGAGAGGCCTGGCCGGACTGCGGCCAGGACGGTTGGGATGCGGACGACGAAGAAATTCAGAGCCCACCCACCACCCACTTGGTAGCCACTGTAAACGATCTAACCGACATGCTAGATTACGACTCTGAGGACATCGACGGTATGGACGACGATGCCAGAGACGACCAAGAACCAGCGCCCACCGGGCACTGGAAATCCACCTCTTCATACGACATATACATGGTGGATATCCCAAAGGATGGGAACGGCGAAGGAATAGCGGAGGATGACCCCTCCAAGAAACAGCCCAAGCGCCGGCGTCAGTGGCGCCGCTCTAAATCCCGCCATAGCAAGAATGAGGATTCCGGCACCGGAGACAATAATACACCGGATAGCGCCAAAGACAACCCACTCCAGCAAGATCCAGCACAGGAGGAGGGGGACGCCAGCCCTCATGAGAGAGCGGCCGAAGAAGAGGTAGAGGACTATATGCCTCCCTCCGGAGACGAGGCAAGCCTTGACAACGACGAATTCGTCATGCCTGAGGATCCCGTCGAACAGGAGCGTTTCAAACGCAGGCTTATGGCCATGACAAACAGCCTCAAGAAAAAGCAGCAGCAGCTTAGAGCTGATCAAGATCTGCTAGCCGACAGATGGACCAAAGTCCTCGCGGCCGAAGATCATGAACTCGAACGCCCCTCCAAAAGCTACCCCAAACATAAGATGCTCCCCCGATTAGAGGTGGAGGCATATGATCCCGCGTCACCAGGAGACAATACGGCTGATCGACCACCCCGTGGTCGCGACAGAGAGGCCTCAAGGCCCTTCACTAGACCCGTACCCCGGCATCGCTCGAAAAGCAGAAGGCCACAGGGGAACACTCCGGACCTGCGCGACATATTGGAGGATAAGGCAATACAATCAAGATCGATCTATGGATCACGTGGGCGCCCCATGATACGTGACGATCACCGTCACCCCTGACACAGTAAGTCCGGCCGGGATGAACACAACAGACAAAGCTCTTTTGAGCTCCGTCGCGATATCACCCAGTACAGAGGCGCCGCACACCCACTGTGCTTCACTGATGAGGTAATGGATCATCAAATTCCAGAAGGGTTTAAACCCGTCAATATTGAATCTTATGATGGCACAACAGACCCCGCGGTCTAGATCGAGGACTATCTCCTCCACATCCACATGGCCCGCGGAGACGATCTCCACGCCATCAAATATCTCCCACTCAAACTTAAAGGACCAGCCCGGCACTGGCTTAATAGCTTGCCAGCAGAGTCAATCGAGAGTTGGGAGGACCTGGAAGCCGCATTCCTCGATAACTTCCAAGGCACGTACATGCGACCACCAGATGCAGATGACCTAAGCCACATAATTCAGCAGCCAGACGAACCAGCCAGACAATTCTGGACACGGTTCTTAACCAAGAAAAACCAAATCGTCGACTGTCCGGATGCCGAGGCCCTCACGGCCTTCAAGCATAACATCCGCGATGAGTGGCTTGCCCGGCACCTGGGACAGGAAAAGCCGAAATCCATGGCAGCCCTTACATCACTCATGACCCGCTTCTGTGCGGGTGACGACAGCTGGCTAGCACGCAGCAACAACCTCAACAAAAATTCTGGCAGTCTGGATTTCAAGGACCGTAGTGGCAGGTCGCGTCGCAACAAAAACAAACGCCGCATTAACGGCGATAACAGTGAGGATACGGCAGTCAATGCCGGATTCAGAGGCTCTAAACCCGGTCAACGGAAAAATCCATTCAAAAGAACAACTCAGGGTCCGTAGAATTTGGACCGAATTCTCGACTGCTTGTGCCAGATACATGGCACCCCTGAAAAGCCAGCTAACCACACCAATAGGGACTGTTGGGTGTTCAAGCAGGCGGGCAAGTTAATTGCCGAAAACAGCGACAAGGGGCTACATAGCGACGACGAGGAAGAGACCCGACTGCCGAACAATAGTGGACAGAAGGGTTTCCCCCCACAGGTGCGGACGGTGAACATGATATATGCCATGCACATACCCAAAAGGGAGCGGAAGCGTGCACTCAGGGATGTATACGCGATGGAGCCAGTTGCCCCGAAGTTCAATCCATGGTCCTCTTGCCCGATCACCTTTGACCGAAGGGACCACCCCACCAGCATTCGCCATGGTGGGTTCGCCGCATTGGTTCTAGACCCAATCGTCAATGGATTTCATCTCACCAGAGTCCTGATGGACGGCGGCAGCAGCCTAAACCTGCTTTATCAGGACACGGTGCGAAAATGGGCATAGACCCCTCAAGGATTAAACCTACCAAGACAACCTTTAAAGGCGTCATACCAGGTGTAGAAGCCAATTGTACAGGCTCAGTTACACTGAAAGTGGTCTTCGGATCCCCAGATAACTTCCGAAGCGAGGAGTTAATCTTCGACATAGTCCCGTTCCGCAGAGGCTATCATGCCTTGCTCGGATGTACCGCGTTTGCAAAGTTCAACACGGTGCCGCACTACGCATACCTCAAGCTCAAGATGCCAGGCCCTAGAGGAGTCATCACGGTCAACGGAAACACTGAACGCTCCCTCCGAACGGAGGAACATACAGCGGCTCTCGCGGCAGAAGTACAAAGCAGCCTTTTAAGGCAATTCTCGAGTCCGGCTGCCAAGCGGCCAGACACAGCTAGCGTGCCCGGAGTAACCTACAACACGACCACCTGGCACGTGCCGAGCACGCGTAGCAGTGCGGCCCCAACCCCAGCCCCTATAAAACATTAAGACATACCCTTCGCGTACTCCATTACGCTCTGAAGATACCATGGGCATGGGGCAAGGGGCTCGACCACGATAAGCCCAAACTGCGGCTCAACCGCACCAGGGGCTCTTAAGTGTGTCGTTTCTTTTTCTTTTCCTTTTATTTTTTACCTACAGGACTCCGTTCGCCAGAGGCCCTGTCCGGCAGCAGACATGCCGAACCCAGGATACAACAACCAGGGAAGGAGAAAGGCTACAATGAAAATCCAGGTGGTCTCCATTATGAGCATTAAATCTGTTTTATGCATTATTCCGTAGCCTACCCCTGGAGGGGGACATGTTAAACAGTCCCATCCCTTGCTTACCGCACCACTTGTATCGTCCTGCACTTACAACTGTTTTTATTTGAATAAAGCAATGCAGCACATTTTTGCTTCCAATTGCATTTCTTTCTTACACATATGTTCATCTATGACATGTTGCATCCGTACGTTTTGGTACGGCTAAATACACCAGGGGCTTATGTTTCCCGCGTTATGGTGTGATAAGTCCGAACACTTTCACAAGTGCGGCACCCCGAACTTATAGCATTATATGCATCGGCTCCGAATCATGTTCTTGGGTCAATAGTTGGGTTTGCCCGGCTCCCATGTTTTGGTACCTTACATTCCGTTTTATCGGCTAAGGTAGCACTGGGAGAACCACTGCGATTGCGCCCCAGTTGAGCTGGGTTAACGCCTCAGTGGAGAAAGCTAAAACTGACCGTCATGATGAGGCGAGAGCTGGTCGCTGTTCGAGAGGTTCTTTGGGAGTCCCTAAAGACTTATGCCGCTTCGAGCGAGGAGCCGGATTCTGTCCGGCCAAGGCGTGGATAGCGCCCCAAATTCGGCCTTCCGAAAACTAGGGGCTTCGCCGAAATTTAAAATTATAGAATTCTATGGCTAAGTGAGAGTGTTCAAGCATTATAAGTCCGGTTGCCTTGTTCGTTGTGTTGAGCGCCTCCCTAGATGGACCCAAAAATGGGAACAAGAGCGCTCGAGTTTATCCCGAACACCCCAACACTCGTGGCATGGGGGCTGAAGCCGATGACTTGCCATCTCTCAGATTTCATAAACAGCCGCACAGAAGGTAATATTTTAAATTAACAAGCGTTGCTTAGCGCATATGAACCAAGTTTTCAGCGCACAGGATAACAAAATGCGAGTCTACTCAAATATTACATCTTTGGAGCACTCACCCGCAATAGTGCGGGCGCCCTTCAGCACACTCCTATAATACATCTCGGGCGTGCGATGCTCCTTGCCCTCTGGTGGGGGGTCTGTCACAAGCTTCTGGGCATCCATCTTGCCCCAGTGCACCTTTGCGCGGGCAAGGGCCCGACGCGCACCCTCGATACAGGCGGATTGCTTGATAACTTCAACCCACGGGCACGCGTCCACCAGCCGCCGCACCAGGCCGAAGTAGCTCCCAGGTATAGCCTCCTTAGGCCCAGCCGAACTATGAGGCCCTTCATGGCCTGTTCGGCCGCCTTGTGGAGCTCGACCAGCTGCTTCAGCTGGTCGCTCAGGGGCACCGGATGTCTGGCCTCAGCATACTGAGACCAGAAGACCTTCTCCGTTGAGCTCCTCTCCTCGGCCCGGTATAATGTGGCAGCATCGGACACGCTGCGGGGAAGATCTGCGAACGCTCCTGGAGAGCTCCGAATTCGGGTAAGCAACAGGTAAAATTAACACTCACATGCTTACTTTGCATGAAAAATGCCTTACCCGCTGCTATTTTCTTCATCGCCTCTATCTCCTGGAGGGCCTTATAGGCTTCGGCCTTAGCGGCTTTGGCACTCTCAAGAGCCGTTGCAAGCTCAGACTCTCGAGTGTTCGAGTTACGCTCCAGGCTCTCGTGTTTCTTCACGAGATCCTGGAGCTCTTGCTGTACCTCCGCCACCCGCGCCTCCTGTTTCTCTCGCTCGGTGCGCTCCGCAGCCGCATTGCATTCGGCCGCGGCCACCACCTCCTTCAGGGTCGCCACCTCGTTAGTGGCCCCTGCAATACCCCAGTTATCCTTGTCATTTTTCTTGAAACCAAAATCCTTTTCTGTAAGGTACAATTTTCATAAGGTATTACTCACCTTCTTTTTCCTCGAGCTGCTTCTTGGCATGGCCGAGCTCGTTCTCGGACCGCTCGAGGTCTTCCTTCAAAGTTTTGACCTCCGCAGTCAGTGCGGCAGAGGTCAGCAGCACATCCTGCAATCCCATATTGATATATTTTCATGACTCCTGCGATTATCTTTCTAAAGATCCTCAGTCCGGCTTTTCTTTCTGAACACCGAACCGAGCATTAGGGGCTACTGTCTATGTGGTACCATTTTACATATATTGAAATTCTTACCTCAAAGCCTGTTAGAAGGCTGTTGCAGGCTTCGGTCAGCCCGCTCTTGGCGAGCTGAACCTTCTGAATCACCGCACTCATAACAGTGCGGTGTTCCTCTTCGATGGAGGCGCCATTGAGCGCCTCCAGCAAATTATCCGGCACCTCCGGTTGGACGGCGGCAGCCGGCGTTGCGGTCTTGCCCTTCTTCCGAAGGGGTCGCCCGCCGGACTCCAGAGCCACTATGGGTTCCGGGGCTGAGTCCGGTGCAAAGTCCGGGAGGTTGTCCTGCGACACCTCCGGGGCCCTCTCCTCCTGGTGGGTCCCTTCCTGGGATCCCACCTCGGCATCATCCGCATCACGGGGGGTGGAGGCAGTCGGAAGAGAATCCATATCCGACGCCCCTAAGGACCCGCTCGACAAAGTGGGGAGATCATCCTTAGGCGGACTGCAGGGTTGTATGCGGCATTAGAAAGACATAATGTGGCGGAAAACGAAAACCTTGAAGTTATTCGGGAGTTCGGATACTTACGATCTCGCCAGAGGCTTGTCCCTTGGAGGCCAGTCCTCGTTGTCATCACTGGCATTGGAGGAACAGTCCGGGGAAGAGTTTTTCCCCTCTTGGACCCTTCGGCCTCCCTTGTTGGGGAGGCCTTCCTTTTCTTCCCTCCCCCCACTGGGGGAGAGGCTTTCTTCTTCTCCTCCTCGCCTTGGTGGGAGGAGTCGGCCTCGGATTCATCGTCCGATAGCACCTGAAAACAGGAACTCTTCCGAGTCCCCGTGGCCTTCTTCTTGGCCTTCTTCTCCGGCACCACGTGGGGTGCCGGAGCCAGCAGCCCCGTTAGGCGGGCGTCAGCTGGGTCCTCTGGCAATGGGGCCGGACAGATAGCCAGTGCGGCCTTCTTCAGCCAGTCCTGTCAAAGGAAAGGGAGTTTAGATCCCGCTTAGAGTCAAACTATGAATAACAAGCGTCCCGTAAAGGACAATATCACTTACCTCGTCAGCTGGATGCTGCGAGCTGAATCCGCGATCTTCGGTAGCGGATGCGGGAGCCTCGGCGCCCTTGAACATCACCTTCCAGACCTCTTCGTACGTAGTGTCGAAGAGCCCATTCAAAGTCTGGTGCTGCGCCGGATCGAACTCCCACATATTGAAGCCCCGTCGTTGGCACGGGAGAATCCGGTGGATGAGCATGACCTGGACTACGTTGACAAGCTTGAGCTTCTTGTCCACCAGCTTTTGGATACAGGCTTGGAGTCCGGTCAGCTCCTCCGAATCCCCCCAAATCCGGCCGCTCTCTTTCCAGGAGTTGAGCCGTGTGGGGATGCTGGATCTGAATTCGGGGGCCGCTGCCCATTCGGGATCACGCGGCTCGGTGATGTAGAACCACCCCGATTGCCACCCCTTGATGGTTTCCACAAAGGTGCCCTCCAGCCACGTAACGTGGGACATCCTGCCCACCATGGCGCCTCCGCACTCCGCTTGGCTGCCCTTCACAACCTTTGGCTTGACACTGAAGGTCTTGAGCCACAAGCCGAAGTGGGGCTGGATGCAGAGGAAGGCCTCGCACACGACGATAAACGCCGAGATGTTGAGAATAAAATTTGGGGCCAGATCATGGAAATCTAGGCCGTAGTAGAACATGAGCCCCCGGACAAAGGGATCAAGTGGGAAGCCCAGTCCGCGGAGGAAATGGGGAAGGAATACTACCCTCTCATGGGGCCTGGGGGTGGGGATGAGCTCTCCCTCGTCAGGGAGCCGATGCGCGATGTGGCTGGACAAGTATCCGGCGCTGCGCAGCTTCTGGATATGCCCCTCTGTGACGGAGGAGGCCATCCACTTGCCTCCCGCTCCGGACATATTTGGAGAAGGTTGAGGTGAGATGTGCGGGCTTGGGCGCTAGAGCTCGAGTTCGCAGAGATGGATAAGCCAAGAAGGAAGAAGGCGCAGGTAAAAGGATTGGATCTTTATCCCCTTATATGGGCGGATGGAAACATGCGTCCCCACCGGCCTGATAAAACTTGCTTATCTCCCAAGCGCCGCAATCAATGGCGCGGTTGGGTTACCCACGTCCGTATTGATGGGAATCCCGGAATAAGGGGAACACGATCTCTGCTTCGACAAGACGTGCCAAGGAAACCGCCTCGCTAAACGCGCTGAGATGGAACAATAAAAACAATTTGAAGGCTTGGTAGTGGTGTGACGTTACGCCACAAAATACGTCAGCAGATTGAAGTTGTGTAATATTATTCTCTCTACGGTTGTATGTGGAATTTATTTTGCAGAGCCGGACACTATCCTGGTGTTCACAACCTTCTATAAATTATTCGGAGGAGGAACCCACCTTGCAATGCCGAAGACAACATGCGCACCGAACTCGTCGTCATTGAAGCCTGGTTCAGGGGCTACTGAGGGAGTCCCGGACTAGGGGGTGTCCGGATAGCCAAACTACCATCATCGGCCGGACTCCAAGACTATGAAGATACAAGATTGAAGACTTCATCCCGTGTCCGGATGGGACTTTCCTTGGCATGGAAGGCAAGCTTGGCGATACGGATATGTAGATCTCCTACCATTGTAACCGACTCTGTGTAACCCTAGCCCTCTCCGGTGTCTATATAAACCGGATGGCTTTAGTCCATAGGACGAACAACAATCATACCATAGGCTAGCTTCTAGGGTTTAGCCTCCTTGATCTCATGGTAGATCTACTGTTGTGACCCACATCATCAATATTAATCAAGCAGGACGTAGGGTTTTACCTCCATCAAGAGGGCCCGAACCTGGGTAAAAACATCGTGTCCCTCGTCTCCTGTTACCATCCGCCTAGACACACAGTTCGGGACCCCCTACCCGAGATCCGCCGGTTTTGACACCGACAGCAAGAAAGGTCAATCTAGTAGGCCAAACCAAACTGATAATTTGAAGAGACTTGCAAAGATAACTCAATCATACATAAAAGAATTCAGAGAAGATTCAATTATTATTCATAGATAAATCTGATCATAAACCCACAATTCATTGGATCTCGACAAACACACCACAAAAAGAGATTACATCGAATAGATCTCTGTCGGTGTCAAAACCGGCGGATCTTGGGTAGGGGGTCCCGATCTGTGTGTCTTAGGCTGATGGTAACATGAAGCAAGGGACACAATGTTTCCCAGGTTCGGGCCCTCTCGATGGAGGTAAAACCCTACTTCCTGCTTGATTAATATTGAAGATATGTGTAGTACAAGAGTAGATCTACCACGAGATCGTAGAGGCTAACCCTATGAGCTAGCCTATGATGGTATGATTGTAATTGTGATCGGCCTTCTATGGACCATGCCCTCCGGTTTATATAGACACCGGAGAGCTAGGGTTTACATGGAGTCGGTTACAAGGAAGGAAACATAATATCTGGATCGCCAAGCTTGTCTTCCACGCAAAGGAGAGTCCCATCCGGACACGAGCCAAAGTCTTGAGTCTTGTATCTTGATGCTTCTATAGTCCGGACGATGTATATAGTTCGGCTGTCCGGATACCCCCTTATCCAGGACTCCCTCAATAGCCCCTGAACCAAGCTTCAATGACGATGAGTTCGGCGCGCAGTCTTGTCTTCAGAATTGCAAGGCGGGTTCCTCCTCCGAATACTTCAAGATGGTCATCGAACACGTAGGCCGTGTCCGGATCTGCAAGATGATCTTCACATACCCTTAGCATAAATCCTTTCTGCTGGCAATCTTCGTACGTCGTGCCCTTGCATCATGGCCTGGTCCAACACGAACCGGCTGTCGGCGTTCTGGGAACGGGGGTCCCCAGACTTGCCTGCCTGCGGCCTGCAGCGTGGCTCAAGGGGCGGCCCAGCTCGGCCCATCTTCATCAGCACAAGATTAAGACCCTCGCGAGGGGCCAAGCCTCACGGGGTGGACGACAGGGAGCTTCCTCAGGCATGGCCTCGTCAGGCTGGCTCGCAAGGAGGCAAAGAGATCAAGGCGGGGTACCACACGAGGTGCCCATGACGCAAGCCATGACGACCAAGGGCGCCAGGCAGGCGCCAGCCCGCGTAGTGTCCTTCTTTCCTCTTTGGTGCAAAGGGGGCAAGCGCAGGCGAGAGCATCAAGCAAAGGCATCCATTTCGGTGCAACAAGACCAAGACCGTCGCAACGGCGGGAAGGAAGTCATCGTGGAGCCCAGGAAGGCGTCACCACCAGAGCTTTGGACAGGCGAGGACCAACTTTAGTCAGGATAAGTGTACTAGATGTTCCCCTTCAAAATGGCCAATTGTTGGCGCCCTTCCCGCTCAATATTTGGGAAGAGGCCCAGGGCCTTTGCCTATAAATAGGACTAGCCACCACAAGGTAGCGGCATCGAATCATCACCAGGAAACCAGTAGGAAGAGCGACTGAACTCCCCCTAGTAGTTCATCGCACCAGCCAAGAACAGACCCTCGCGAGGCTGTTCTTCCTTGTACTGTTCATCATCAGCCCAAGAGTCAATCCACCACACCACACACTGGAGTAGGGTATTACACCAAAATGGTGGCCTGAACCAGTATAAACTCTGTATCTCTTGTGTTGTTCCTTTCATTGCTTAGTTCATAGCGAGGCGGTGAGGGGTAGGTAGGTAGTGGGCGAAATCTCCGCGCGCACCCCAGTGTTCGAATCTAGAGGGTCTGCCGGAACCCGAAATCGGACATTTGGCGCGCCTGGTAGGGGTGCGCCGGAATTCATCTTCCACCGCCCTGTTCTTCACCGACCATCGCATCCATGTCAGACGCTCGTCGGGCCCGCGCCGAGCGCCGTGCCGCTCTCACTTCCTGCGTCGCCCAGACGGCCCCCGTTGACGGCCACCCCCGCCGTTCCTCGTCGCCTGCCGTCAATGCCGCCACCGGCCCGGCGGGGAACGAGCAACAAGCATTGTCCCAGCATCCGTCCATGAGGCGAGATGGCTGCACTGCTATGCCCTCACTCGCCCCAGCTGGTTCTTCGTCCCGGCGCGGCCATGGAGGCTCGAGCTGCACTCATCGCGGCAAACGAGCTCCTGCGCTACCGCCCAGTCAACGACGTCTATGAAGAGTGGCTCGACCGCGTCACTGAGCTCGTCCGCGCCGCAGGGGGCTCCCCCGCGCCGTCCTTCTCGCTGCACCGCGGCCCGCCCTGCGCGGGCAATGAAGTTCCATGGGCGCCTCAGACGCCTCCCCCTCAGGAAGGCGCCCTGGCCCCAAGGCGTGTGGCCCCTGGGCGGAACCCACTCCATCCGGCACCAGCGCAGCAAGAGCGGAGCTGCCAAGAGGTCCCTCGACCCCAAGAAGCTGCCCGAGTGCTCCCCGCTTCGGCCCGTCGCGACCACGCTCCTGTTCCAGCACGTCAAGACCCCGCGCTGCTCCCAGCTGCAGCGCATGGGGTCCCGCAAGACCAAGCTCCTCGTCACCCAAGGCCTTCCGTGGCCACAGCAGGCTGCCGCGCCTTCACCACCGAGCTGCGCAGCGTCGTGTGGCCCTGCAAGTTCAAGCCAGACCTGCCTCCTTGCTACGACGACACGGCCGACCCTACGGAGTTCCTCCAGCTCTACGAGCTGGGCATCGAAGCCGCCAACGGGGACGAGAAGGTCATGGCGAACTGGTTTCCCATGGCGCTCAAGGACGGGGCCCGCACCTGGCTCCTGAACCTGGCTCCAGGCACGATATCCTCCTGGGACGAGATGCGCACTCGTTTCATCGCCAACTTCCAAGGTACTCACGACCGGCCACCTGCCGTGAGCGACATGCGCCGCATCAAGCAGCAACCAGGGGAGACCCTGCAGAAGTACATCCAGCGCTTCAACAACGCATGCCTCAAGATTCCCAAGGTGACCGAGGAGGCCATCATCTCAGCCTTCTTCGACGGTGTGCGTGACGTCAAGATGAAGGAGGAGCTGGTGATGCATGAAGATCTGTGAACTTCCTTGGAGCTGTTCAACTTGGCGACCAAGTGCGCCAGGGCTGAGGAAGGGCGCCTTTCCCTCCTCGAGCTGCCAGCCGCAGACCCAGAAGAGAAGAAATCCAAGGCCAAGGACGTGAAGCGCAAGGGGGCTGCCATGCTCGCGGCAGAACCAGACACCAAGCGAGGCAGAGATCAGCCCGAGTCTTTGAAGGGAAGCCGGCACTGTGTGTACCACGACCTCCACACCCACAACACCAACGAATGCCAAGAGCTCCGAGCCGTGCGAGAAGGAAGGATCGGTCGACGCCCCGACCGCAACGATCGAGGCTATGGCCGAGGAGGAGGAAGGAACGCAGGACGCTGGGAAGACCGCGGCCCTCGCCAAGGGTGGCGCGACCGACCTCGCGAGGATCGCTGGCAGGATCAGCCTTGCGAGGGAGACTGGAGGGATCAGCCTCACGAGGATCGTTCGCAAGGAAACGCAGGCCTCCCTCCACTACCACCGCAGCCAAGGAGAAACGAGGACCATCATCAGGACGAGGGGGCTGGGGGCTTCCAGGAGCCGCGCGCGATCGCCTGCATCCTGGGCGGAGCTCAAGCCCCAGCCTCTCAACGCATCTTCAAGCAGTTCGCCCACGAAGTGAATGCAGTCCTCCCCAAGCTTGAAGCCACGCGCCCCCTCAGGCGGTCGGCATGCGCCATCACGTTCAGCTCAGCAGATCAGCTCAAGTGCGCGGCCACAGCCGGAGTCCTCCCGATGCTTTGCTCCCCAGTCATCAGCAACGTGCAAGTCACCAAGACCCTCATCGACGACGGGGCAGGTCTCAATGTCCTGTCTATAGAGATATTCAACAATCTCCAAGTGCCTTACGATCAGCTTCAGCCAACCAGGCCTTTCTCCGGAGTCACCGATGGCTCCACGGTTCCGATTGGGCAGGTCCGCCTCCCTGTCACCTTCGGGGCGCGCAACAACTACCGCACCGAGCTCATCGACTTTGACGTCGCCCACATTCGCCTGCCGTACAACGCCATCCTTGGCTACCCAGCTCTCGCCAAGTTCATGGCCGTGACTCATCATGGCTACAACATCCTCAAGATGCCAGGAAGCGGTGGAGTCATCACGGTGCCTTGTGAAGAAAGAGACGCAGTGTGCCCCCTGGAACGAGCTTTTCAGGCCGCATCACTTGAAGACCCAGATCGCGGGAGCGGGAGGCTCCCTGAGACCGCCCCCAAGAAGAAGAAGACATCGCCAGGCCTGACCCCTCAGGAGGCAGGCCCCTCAGGGTCAGCACCTGCTCAGGGGGCACCTCCTTCTGTCACATAGGAAGGCGCGCCTGGCGCCCTCCTCAAGCAGGGCTCGGGGGCTCCCTCCTGGAGGGCCACCGATCTTGCTAAGGTCACAAGGGAGGCGCTTGGGCACCACTTGGAGGCGTGTTTCAAAACACATTTCCCTCAGGAAGGAGCAAGGCAAGGAGGGCCAAACCCTCAGGAGTTCGTCAGTCAGATCACGCAGGAGTTGTAGGAGTCAAGAGTCATGAGTGGCAGCCGCCGCTTACCCGCAGTGGCTCCCCATCCAGGCGAGGATGGTGGGCTGCGCGTCTGCATCAACATCCCAGGGCTCAACTGAGCCGCCTCTCAGGAGCGCTTCTGGCCCTCACGCGTGGGGCACTGCGAAGGCCCACCCCACAGCTACGTTCGCATGCCCTACGGCTTGCCGAACGCGGCTGCTGTGCGCCAGCGCCTCATGGGAAGCATCCTAGAGGCTCAGGAGGCCAGACGTTCCGCAGTCCTGGCGGAGATGGAGATGGTTCGCGAGGAGCCACCAGCGCCTCCGGAGCCTCCCGAGGCTCCTGGGCCTGGGGGCTCATGAAGATCGGCTTCCGCAGCCCATGACGTCCGGTACTTCAACACCCCCTTCGTCTTCAACGCTATTAGGTGACATCCTTCAAGTTTCGTTTCCAACTGGGAGCGCCCCCAGGGCTGCATTATTCCCAGGCCGCGTGGGTCCGTCCCTGCGGCGTGTATCCCTTTTGTTCATGTTTTTAGCTTACCTTGTTGGGGGCGCCCCTCGGGCTGCATCATCCCCAAGTCGCTCGGGTCAGACCCAGCGGCATGTACCCCTCTTGCGTTTATTTTTGGGCCATGCATTCGACCCATCATGCTTGTTATTTGATGCCTGTCCGCGACACCTCTTCTTCCTTCATGTCGGCCGCTTGCACGTTATAGGGGGGGGGTACCTAAGCATCGCGACTCAGGGCTCCTACTGGCTCTCCAGCCCTCACCCTCTCGCTTTGTCCACGGCATCGCGACCTGGCAAACCAGCGACGGCTGAGACCCTCTCGAGGGCCGGGACCCGAGGACGTAGAGCGTCGACATCTAACCAAGCTTGCGCATTAAAGGGGGGGGTACCTGAGCATCGCGACTCAGGGCTCCTACTGGCTCTCCAGCCCTCACCCTCTGGCTTTGTCCACGGCATCGCGACCTGGCAAACTAGCGACGACTGAGACCCGCTCGAGGGCCGGGACCCGAGGATGTAGAGCATCGGCATCTAGCCAAATTTGCAGGAACACATCACAAGTTAAGGCCCAGTGCCAGGCGCAACCCGCCTTGAGGTAGGGCCCCGTGAGTCCCGTGCTGGCTCACGGGTGCCCAGATACACCTCCTCATGCCCTACCGTGCCGGCCACGTGTCAGGGTGGGGCTGTACACGCCCCGGGGGCTCCTCCCAGAGGGGACCCCCCTCCCACGCACCAGTGGAAGCACCATGCTCCGTGCTGGCTGATGACACTGCCGAGGAGCGGCTATGCCCGTACACATGCGGAAGCGCTATGCTCCACGCTGGTGATAAACAACTGAGGGTGGCCCCCGGCCGCATCAACCTCAGGGAGCCCAGTGCTTAGTGTCTGGCCTCATCACAACGCCTCCCCTTGGGAGTGCCACGCGAGGGGGCTGGGCACGGGGTTGCGCCTGGGTCACGCCCAGACATACGCCACCCAGCCAGGCCCCTCAGGCCTGGTTCGTCGTGCGTCTCTCCCCGAGCGGAGCCAAGGTACGAAGGCCGTTTGAGCGTCAAGGGGGACTCCTGAGCATCGCGACTCAGGATCCTAACTGGTCACGTAGCCCCTCACTCCTTAGTTCCGAAAGGCTAACGGCGCTTGAGGTATGCGCGGGGCCGGGCTCTGCAGACGCAGAATGGTAGATTCACCCACACATCTCACCTCCCTACTTGTTGTTCGTGCGCCAAGGGGGACTCCTGAGCATCGCGACTCAGGAGCCTAACTTGTCACGTAGCCCCTCACTCCTTGGTCCCGTCCTGGTTTCCGGTCGGGGCTAACGGCGGCTGAGGTATGCGCGGGGCCGGGCTCTGCCGACGTAGAACATAAGCAAGTAGGAAGAGCGCAAATCTCAAGGAATTCAAAAGCAAATATTACAGTCCATAACTGTTATCACGACACCAAACACAAGCCACGATGGAGTCATTTGTTGGCGGTGGAGCTGCACTGGAGCGGGTTCGCCTCGTGAAGCCGCAGGACCGGCAGCGCCTCGCTTCGGCTTGGTGCTGAAGGCCCGGAACTTCGACAGCAGAGCCTCCGCACAACCCTTCACGGCCTCAGCAGCGGCAACGGCAAGCTCGCCAGTCGCTGGCTCCAGCAGGCTGTCGAGGTCGACGTTGGGATCGTGAAGGTAGACGCGGGTAAGGACCCGCGTCAGTGCTGCAGAAGACAGGACACGCGCCTCGGCCTCAGCCGTAGGGCCAAGGCCAAGGGTGACATCTTCAAGAGCACGGACAAGGAAGGGGAGCAGCTTGGCGGGGCCGTCCTCGTGGAGAGTTCTTTGTGTGCTAACCCATGGTATTTGTGAGAGTTCTTTGTGGGGTTAGGTTGCGGTGTGCAAGTTTAAGTGGAGCATCACGAAGAGATCAAATGCTTGAAGCTTGCCGTCCATTGTGGTGACAATGGACTTGTGAAGATGTGCGGAAGAGTGGCTCACCCATAGTGGAGTATGGGGTAGCTATCATCTAGTCTTCATCGACCCAACACAATCAAGAAAGGTGGTCCAACTTGAGGGAGTCAAGATCGTCATCATCTAGCTCAAGTGGACCATGTGCAAGGCAGAGGTTTGCCCTTGATAGGTTTTCTGTTTTACCGGTCTCATGGTGGTAGTTGGGAGACCAGGTTTTAGGAGCGATTGCCGTACTATCAAGGGGGGCTCTTGATGAGTAGCTTGATCGTATCAATCATAGAGAGCTCAAACCATTGCTTCCTTGCATCATCTTTCTTGGTTCTTGTTTGGTTCTCTCTCTGTGAGACTTGGAGCTTATGGTCATCTTGATGACAAGCTCGAGTTCATCGAAAACGGAGTTCACATGCATCTTCTATGATGTTTTCGATGTTGGAGGTTTCTCTCCTTTTTTTTGTTAGGCATACCTCCCCTGCCTCTTCTTACTATGGTTGTTTTGATGCTACTCGTTGTCTTGTATCCAACAAGCTTGAGTTTGCTCAATTCGGAGCTCATTTGTAGAGGTTATGGCAGTTCTGTTTTTATTGGATTCGTCTGTTGTCTTTAGCTGCGTTTTGAAGGCATCCAAGTGCTAAAGCCTCTTTGGCGTGCGGTAGTACTGCTGAAGGGAGCGGTAGTACCACAGGGGCTAGCGGTAGTACCGCCCCTGGTGAGCGGTAGTACTGCTGCCTCTAGCCCAAAACGCTGGCGCGCATGGAAGTAGGCACGGAAGTAATTTTTTACTTCCGCGCCCTACGCGGTAGTACTGCTCCTGGTGAGCGCTAGTACCACTGCCTCGTGTCCTGGCGCTGTTGCGTGCAGTAGTAGGCGCGGATGTAATTTTTTACATCCGCCCTCACGCGGTAGTACCGCTCCCTGTGAGCGGTAGTACCGTGACGGCTTTTTCTCATAGCTAGCTCCAGCGGTTGTAGGCGCGGCAGTTATTTTTTACCTCCATGGTCGCGCGGTAGTACCGCAAGGACAAATGGTAGTACCGCAAGGGTAGGCGGTAGTACCGCTCCTGCAGTAGTACCGCCCTGTTGCCCCTTTGTTGTGTTGTTTGTTAGGGCTTCTACCACCCTAGCGGTAGTACCGCTCCTCGGAGTGGTAGTACCGCTCTGTGCGGGCTGTGAGGATAACGATTGGATTTTTCCCCACCTATAAAAGGGGGTATTCTTCCCCAATGAGCCTTATCTCTTGAGCTCGTGTTCTTCCCCCATTGTTGACCTTCTTCGAGCTTGCTTTCTCTCAATCCCTCCATGGATTCTTGCTAGTTTTTGAGGGAAAAGAGAGAGGAGATCTAGATCCACATTTCCACCAATCACTTTCTCCTCTATGTGAGGGGAACCCCTTGGATCTAGATCTTGGAGTTCTTGGTGTTCTCCTTCTTGTTCTTCCTCTCATTTTCCTCCCTAGCGTTAGTTGCTTCGGTGGGATTAGGGAGAGAAGGACTTGGGCACTCTGTGTGCCCTTGCCATTGCATTTGGTGCATCAGTTTGAGTTCTCCACGGTGATACGTGGAAGTTACAAGTTGAGAAGCTTATTACTCTTGGGTGCTTGGTACCCCTGAGCTTGTTCCTCTTGGGTGCTTGGGCGCCCTAGACGGTTGGTGGTGATCGGAGCTCAATCATTGTGGTGTAAAGCTCTGGGCAAGCGTCAGGGTCTCCAATTAGGTTGTGGAGATCACCCCGAGCAATTTGACGGGCACCGGTGACCGCCCCCAAGGGTTGCCAAAGTGTACGGGTTCGGTGACCGCCCCCAAGGGTTGCCATTTGTACGGGTTCGGTGACCGCCCTCAAGGGTCCCTTAGTGGAATCCCGGCATCTTGCATTGTGCGAGGGCGTGAGGAGATTACAGTGGCCTTAGTGGCTTCTTGGGGAGCATTGAGCCTCCACACCGCTCCAAACGGAGATTAGCATCTACAAGGGTGTGAACTTCGGGATACATCATCGTCTCCGCGTGCCTTGATTATCTCTTACCTAAGCCCTTTACTTATGTACTTTACTTTGTGATAGCCATATTGTTTCTGGTCATAAATCTTGCTATCACTTAGTTGTTTATCTTGCTTAGCTTAAGTTGTTGGTGCACATAGGTGAGCCTAGTTGTTTTAGGTTTTGTGCTTGACAAATTAATCGCTAGGTTTATTCCGCATTTGTTCAAGCCTAAATCGTAATTATTTTAAAGCGCCTATTCACCCTCCCCTCTAGGCGACATCCATGATCTTTCAATGAGGAGCGGTGTGCCCTCCTGGCCGCGTCACCGGGCAAAGCACCTCTTGTCGAGGTGGAGCTTCTGAGGCGCCAAGATGACCTAGCGCTGGAGGCTGTGGAGCATAGCCTGGCATCGGAGCGGTTGGAGGTGAGGGAGCGCCAGGCTGCTACGGCTGAGGATGCCGTCACCGCCCGAGAGGCCCGAGTCCAGCTGGAGGTGGAGGAGAGGGTGGCGAAGGTGCGTGCGGACCTGGCTAAAGGGCACCGCCTGGATCTGGAGCTGCTCAAGGCCAAGCTTGAGGGCAGGACCACTACCCTGAAGGTGAAGCTAGAATCTGCAGAACAGTGTGAGAATGCCGCCAAGGAGGCTCTGGCTTCTTCCGAATCCGCCTTGACATCTGCCCGCGCCAAGTTATCCTCCCTTCAGCAGCAAGTCAAGGACACCGCATCCCTCGCGGAAAGGGCTGCAAATGAAACGAACCATCGCCTGACGCTGCAACGCGAGCACGACTTGATGCTCCAGGATCTCCGAGCCAGAGCTAACCGCGCCTTGGGCACCATCTGTGATGAGAGCGCCCCTCATCCGCACGAGAACGACTACGCTAGCCACCTCAACTTCTTCATCGACATTGTGACCCGCCTGGAGGATCAGGACACGAAGGCTAACAAGCTTGTTGGGTAGAGGAGTCGGGGCCTTCTTGGGCACGCGTTCTCGCGTGTCTTCAATAACTCCTCAGCCGCGATTCCCACTTCGACTTTGATGCTGTGCCCCCCGTGCCCGTGGCCACTCAGGATAGACTTGCCAGGTGGGTAGATGATCATGTGGAGGCCCTGGTGGAAGAGTTTGCTTCTGAGGATGACACGATCGTGCTTGCGGCCAGAGCAGGTGGCACGGGCGGTGGTGATGAAGAGAATGGCTGCGATGACTCGGGCAGCGCGAGCGGCGCAAATGAAGGTGATGAAGAGGGCACACCCAGCTAGGCCCGCACTTCTTTTTGCCTTAACCTATATGACCAAACTTGAACGCTTCTTCATGAGAGCATTTTTAAAGGGGGAGCCCCTTACGATGTATATAATTATGAAATGTCTTTGAGGTAGTGTCTGCGGTCCGACCCCTCAGGTTCGCAGCCTCAGGCAGGATGGCTATTATGACTTATCTTTGGTTCCGCAGGTCTCGTGTGAGCCCTGATGCTGCAACAACACTTGTCCTCTCGCGGCGAGCCTGCCGTGGGCTCGTGAGGGTCTGGCCCTCCCGAGGGGCCTGCTGACCTGTCCTGGAGTGCTTCACGAGGGACCAACTGCCGGGCCACAGCTAGGTGTGTGCATGGTGGCCGCATCCCTGGTCCCCGGGGGGAAGCCCTTGCAGGCTCGAGGCCGGCTTGATCATGCATGACCCGCGCGCACTGCACCCAGCCCCCGCTCGCGAGGCGCTCGGGGGAGGGGCAGTAGGCACGAGCCCTGCTCAAAAATGCAAAACCAGAATACGAGAGACAGACACAAGACAAGAAAACTCCCCCTGCAACGTCTTGAGCTTGCGTTGGTTTTCCTTGAAGAGGAAAGGGTGATGCAACAATAGTAGCATAAGTATTCCCTCAGTTGTTGAGAACCAAGGTATCAATCCAGTAGGAGGCTCCTCACAAGTCCCACGCACCTACACAAACAAACAAGAACTCACAACCAACACAATAAAGGGGTTGTCAATCCCTTCACGGCCACTTGCGAAAGTGAGATCTGACAGAGATAATATGATAAGACAAATATATTTTTAGTATTTTATGATATAGATTGGAAAAGTAAAGATGCAAATAAAAGTAGATTGAAAGCTTATATGATAAGAGATAGACCCGGGGGCCATAGGTTTCACTAGTGGCTTCTCTCAAGATAGCATAATTATTACGGTGGGTGAACAAATTACTGTCGAGCAATTGATAGAAAAGTGCATAATTATGAAATTATGTAGGCATGATCATGTATATAGGCATCACATCCGTGATAAGTAGACCGACTCCTGCCTGCATCTACCACTATTACTCCACACATCGACCGCTATCCAACATGCATCTAGAGTATTAAGTTCATGAAGAATAGAGTAACACATTAAGAAAGATGACATGATGTAGAGGGATAAACTCATGCAATATGATATAAACCCCATCTTTTTATCCTTGATGGCAACAATACAATACATGCCTTGCTGCCCCTGCTGTCACTGGGAAAGGACACCACAAGATTGAACCCAAAGCTAAGCACTTCTCCCATTGCAAGAAAATCAATCTAGTAGGCCAAACCTAACCGATAATTCGAAGAGACTTGCAAAGATAACTTAACCATACATAAAAGAATTCAGAGGAGATTCAAATATTTCTCATAGATAAACTTGATCATAAACCCACAATTCATCGGATCTCGACAAACACACTGCAAAAAGAGTTACATTGAATAGATCTCCAAGAAGAGGAAGGAGAACTTTGTATTAAGAATCAAAGAGAGAGAAGAAGCCATCTAGCTAATAACTATGGACCCGAAGGTCTGTGGTAAACTACTCACAACTCATCGGAGAGGCCTTGGAGTTGATGTAGAGGCCCTCCATGGTGGATTCCCCCTCCGGCGAAGCGCCGACGACGGCTCCAAGATGGGATCTCGCGGATACAGAAGGTTACAGTGGTGGAAATAGTTTTTCATGGGCTCCCCTGATGTTTTCGGGGTACATGCGTATATATAGGAGGAAGGAGTATGTCTGTGGATGATCGAGGGGCCCACAAGGGTGGGGGGCGCGCCCACCTATAGGGGGCGCGTCGGGCACCCTCGTGGCTGCCTCGCTTGTTTCTTGACTTGCACTCCAAGTCCTCTGGATCACGTTTGTTCCAAAAAGACCGCTCCCGAAGGTTTCATTCCGTTTGGACTCCCTTTGATATTCCTTTTCTTCGAAACATTGGAATAGGCCAAAAAACAGCAATTCGGGATGGGCCTCCGGTTAGTAGGTTAGTCCCAAAAATGATATAAAAGTGTAAAGTAAAGCCCATAAACATCCAAAACGGGTAATATAATAACATGGAACAATAAAAAATTATAGATATGTTGGAGACTATCAAGCATGCCCAAGCTTAATTCCCGCTCGTCCTCGAGTAGGTAAATGATAAAAACAGAATTTTTGATGTGGAATGCTACCTAGCATATTTCTCAATGTAATTTTCTTTATTGTGGCATGAATGTTCAGATCCAAATGATTCAAAATAAAAGTTCATATTGACAAAAGGATAATAATACTTCAAGCATACTAACTTAAGCAATCATGTCTTCTCAAAATAACGTGGCAAAGGAAAGTTCATCCCTACAAAATCATATAGTTTGGTCATGCTTCATTTTCGTTACACAGAAATGCTCTCATCATGCACAACCCCGATGACGGGCCAAGCAATTGTTTCATACTTTAGTAATCTCAAACATTTTTGAACCTTCACGCAATACATGAGCGTGAGCCATGGATATAGCACTATGGGTGGAATAGAATGTGATAATGAGGGTATGTGGAGAAGACAAAAAGGGAGAAAGTCTCATATTGACGAGGCTAATTAATGGGCTATGGAGATTCCCATCAATTGATGTCAACATGAGGAGTTGGGATTGCCATGCAACGGATGCACTAGAGCTATAAATGTATGAAAGCTCAACAAAAGAAACTAAGTGGGTGTGCATCCAACTTGCTTGCTCATGAAGACCTAGGGCCTTTTGAGGAAGCCCATCGTTGGAATATACAAGCCAAGTTCTATAATGAAAAATTCCCACTAGTATATGAAAGATACAACAAATGAGACTCTCTATATGAAGAACATGGTGCTACTTTGAAGCACAAGTGTGGAAAAAGATAGTAACATTGTCCCCTATTTTTTGGGCCTTTTTTATTTGGCCTTTCTTCATTTTTTTGGCCTTTCCTTTTTTTAAGGGACAATGCTCTAATAATGATGATCATCACACTTCTATTTATTTACAGCTCATGAATTACAACTTGATACTAGAACAAAGTATGACTCTATATGAATGCCTCCGGCGGTGTACCGGGATGGGCAATGAATCAAGAGTGACATGTATGAAAAATTATGCATGGTGGCTTTGCCACAAATATGATGTCAACTACATGATCATGCAAGGCAATATGACAATAATGATGCGTGTCATGATGAACGGAACGATGGAAAGTTGCATGGCAATATATCTCGGAATGGCTATGGAAATGCAATAATAGGTAGGTATGGTGGCTGTTTTGAGGAAGATATAAGGAGGTTTATGTGTGATAGAGCGTATCATATCACGGGGTTTGGATGCACCGGCGAAGTTTGCACCAACTCTCAAGGTGAGAAAGGGTAATGCATGGTACCGAAGAGGCTAGCAATGATGGAAGGTGAGAGTGCGTATAATCGATGGACTCAACATTAGTCATAAAGCACTCACATACTTATTGCAAAAATCTACAAGTCATCAAAAACCAAGCACTACGCGCATGCTCCTAGGGGGATAGATTAGTAGGAAAAGACCATCGCTCGTCCCCGACTGCCACTCATAAGGTTGACAGTCAAATAACACCACATGCTTCAAATTTGTCACACAACGGTTACCATACATGCATGCTACGAGATTTGCAAACCTCAACACAAGTATTTCTTAAATTCACAATTACATCAACTAGCATGACTGTAATATTACCACCTTCATATCTCAAAACAGTTATTAAGCATCAAGTTGATCATAGTATTCAATTCACTTCCTATGATAGTTTTTATTATGCCCAACTTGGATGCCCACCATTCTAGGACCAATTTTATAACCATAGCATATACCATGCTGTTCTAAAAGACTCTCAAAATAATATAAATGAAGCATGAGAGACTAACAATTTCTACAAAATAAAGCCACCACCGTGCTCTAAAAGATATAAGTGAAGTACTAGAGCAAAAATTATCTATCTCAAACGATATAAGTGAAGCACATAGAGTATTCTAACAAATTTCAAATCAAGTATTTATCTCCCAATAGGTGTGTACAGCAAGGATGATTGTGGTAAACTAAAAAGCAAAGACTAATATCATACACGACGCTCCAAGCAAAACACATATCATGTGGTGGATAAAAATATAGCTCAAAGTAAAGTTACCGATAGACGAAAACAAAAGAGGGGATGCCTTCCGGGACATCCCCAAGCTTAGGATTTTGGTTATACTTGAATATCTTGGGGTGCCATGGGCATCCCCAAGCTTGGGCTTTCGCCACCCTTTATTCCATAATCCATCAAATCTTTACCCAAAACTTGAAAACTTCACAACACAAAACTCAACAGGAAATCTCATAAACTCCGTTAGTGCAAGAAAGCAAAAACCACCACATAAGGTACTGTAATGAACTCATTATTTATTTATATTGGTGTTAAACCTACTGTATTCCAACTTGTCTATGGTTCATACCTCTACATACTAGCCATAGATGCATCAAAATAAGCAAACAACACAGGTAAAACATAATCTGTCAAAAACAGAACAGTCTGTAGCAATCTGTAACTTTCGAATACTTCTGGAACTCCACAAATCCTACCAAAATAGGACGTCCTAGGAAATTTGTCTATTGATATACAGCAGAAAGAATCAACGCAAAAACACGTTTCTGTGATTTATTGAATTTTTTGTCGTGAGTGCAAAGTTTCTGTTTTTCAACAGAATCAAATTAACTCTTACCATAGGTTATCCTATAGGTTCTACTTGGCACAAACACTAATTAAAACAAGAAAACACCTCTAAACAGAAATTAGATGCAAAATTTATTACTAAACAGGAGCAAAAACAAAGAAACTAAAATAAAATTCGGTTGCCTCCCAACTAGCGCTATTGTTTAACGCCCCAAGCTAGGCATAAAAGCGAGGATAGATCTAAGTAGTGCCATCTTTGACATTTGATTCATAAGTAGCTCACATGATAGATTCATAAGGTAATTTGACTTTCTTTCTTGGAAAGTGCTCCATGCCTTTCCTTAATGGAAATTGGTATCTAATATTCCCTTCCTTGATATCAATAATTGCACCAATCGTTCTAAGGAAAGGTCTACCAAGAATAATAGGACATGAAAGATTGCAATCATTGTCAAGAACGATAAAATCTACGGGCACATAGTTCCTATTAGCAATAATAAGAACATCATTGATCCTTCCCATAGGCTTTTTAATGGTGGAATCTGCAAGGTGCAAATTTAAAGAGCAATCATCAAGATCATGGAAACCTAGAATATCACATAAAGTTTTCGAAATTGTGGAAACACTAACACCCAAATCACGCAAAGCAAAACACTCATCATCTTTAATTTTAATCTCTATAGTAGGTTCCCACTCATTATTAAGTTTTCTAGGTATTGAGACTTCTAAATTAAGTTTTTCACCATAAGATTGCATCAAGGAATCAACAATATGTTTGGTAAAGGCTTTATTTTGACTATAAGCATGAGGAGAATTCAACACGGATCGTAACAAGTAAATACAATCTACTAAAGAACAATTATCATAATTAAATTCCTTGAAATCCAAGATAGTGGGTTCAATGCTATTTAGGGGTTGTTTGGATAGCGAGGATTAGTGGTGGGGTTGTAGAAAACAAGTTTTTAGCTCATTTTTAGGGAAACCGGTTTTACTATTCATTTTATGAAAAACGTGTTTACAGGAATCTTTGTTTGGGTAGAGAATTAATAAACTAAGGTCCTTAGAGTTTTTTGTTTGGATAACAAACATTAGCTTTATCCTACCTCGTCCATGACCTTCATCCTTGCTTTTCCATTGACGAGACATGCAAGCTCGACAACATGCCGTACGAATCCCATGCTGCTGCCGTACTTTGTTCTGGCCTCCATGACTCTGCATGCAGCCTCCTGCTGGCACTTCCCATGGTCTTCGAGGTCGTCGCCCCAGGCTAATTCTCGCATCCCCTCCGACCTCCACTGACTCTGCGCGCGGCTGATGGCGAGGCCATCCGTTGGCCCCTAGGTGGTCGCCCCCCTGCACTGACTCTTCCTCAGGTTGCTTCTCGCTTCCCCTCGACCCCCGTTGATTCCACACGCGGCTGCAGGCGAGGGCATCTGCTGGTTCCCGAGGTTGTCATCCGGTCGTCCCCATGCACTGACTCTGCCGTCAGCTACTTCTCGCGTCCCCTCCAGCTTGCACGACTACACGCACAGCCGCCGGCGAGCGATTGCTCTGCTCCCCGAGGTCGTCGGACCAACTGCCTCGTCGCGTCCCCTCCGTCTTGCACGACCTGGCGTGCAGCTGCCGGCAAACACTTGCTCTGCTCTCAGTTGGGATCCAGTTTATGTAAATCTCATTTATGAAAAAACGACTATTAGTCATTTTCCTATATACCTGAAATCTGGGTTTTTGGAAAGCCAAGTTTTCTATATTCACGGATTGGTTAGAGTTGCCAAACAAGATTTTAGTTTGTTACACCGTTTCCCTGGTTTGTGGAGATCCGGTTTTGCATATACTTCCTATCCAAACAACGCCTTAAAGTCTTGACTTCTCCAATCCCACTTTTACCAAATTTAGCATCAAGATCTAAAAACTCTGAATCACTGGGACGCCTTTTAACTAAAGTTGACCCATCTCCAGTCCCATCATTATTAAGATTCATATTGCAAAACAAAGATTTAATAGGGGACACATCTATAACTTTTAGATCTTCATCATTATTTTCTCCTAGCCCTTCTGGTTTGGCAGCCATCTTATTGACCAAGGTGGCCTGCTTATTAGAAATTTGGGCAATAGATTTTTCAAGACAAGCAATCCGAGAATTCAAACCATAAAACTCTTTAGACATATCATCAAGCTCTTTATTCATGAATTCCATAAAGCCTTTTTGTTCTTTAAGCTCTTTTCTAAAGAAACTATTGTGCTCAAATTGCAAGGTCATAAAGCTTCTAATGTTTAATTCAATATCATCCAATCTTTTAAGATGGAGATCAACGTTTTTAGGCAAAGCCATCAAGGCAGAAAGGCACACGAACGGCAAGCGAAAGGGAGAGGAGAAAGGGTTTGGGAAAGAGAGGGCGAATAAAATGGCAAGGGTGAAGTGGGGGAGAGGAAAATGAGAGGCCAATGGCAAATAATGTAAATGTGAGGGAGATGAGTTTGTGATGGGTACTTGGTATGTCTTGACTTGAGCGAAGACCTCCCCGGCAATGGCACCAGAAATCCTTCTTGCTACGTCTTGAGCTTGCGTTGGTTTTCCTTGAAGAGGAAAGGGTGTTGCAGCAATAGTAGTGTAAGTATTTCCCTCAATTTTTGAGAACCAAGGTATCAATCCAGTAGGAGGCTCCTCACAAGTCCCACGCACCTACACAAACAAACAAGAATTCGCAACCAATGCAATACAGGGGTTGTCAATCCCTTCACGTCCACTTGCGAAAGTGAGATCTGATAGAGATAATATGACAAGATAAATATATTTTTAGTATTTTGTGATATAGATTGGAAAATTAAAGATGCAAATAAAAGTGGATTGAAAGCTTATATGATAAGAGATAGACCCGGGGCCATAGGTTTCACTAGTGGCTTCTTTGAAGATAGCATAATTATTACGGTGGGTGAACAAATTACTATCGAGCAATTGATAGAAAAGCGAATAATTATGAGATTATCTAGGCATGATCATGTATATAGGCATCATGTCCGTGACAAGTTGACCGACTCCTGCCTGCATCTACTACTATTACTCCACACATCGACCGCTATCCAGCATGCATCTAGTATTAAGTTCATGAAGAACAGAGTAACGCATTAAGAAAGATGACATGATGTAGAGGGATAAACTCATGCAATATGATATAAACCCCATCTTTTTATCCTCGATGGCAACAATAGAATACATGCCTTGCTTCCCCTGCTGTCACTGGGAAAGGACACCACAAGATTGAACCCAAAGCTAAGCACTTCTCCCATTGCAAGAAAGATCAATCTAGTAGGCAAAACCAAACCGATAATTCGAAGAGACTTGCAAAGATAACTTAATCATACATAAAATAATTCAGAGGAGATTCAAATATTTCTCATAGATAAACTTGATCGTAAACCCACAATTCATCAGATCTCGACAAACACACCGCAAAAAGAGTTACATTGAATAGATCTCCAAGAAGAGGAAGGAGAACTTTGTATTGAGAATCAAAGAGAGAGAAGAAGCCATCTAGCTAATAACTAAGGACCCGAAGGTCTGTGGTCAACTACTCACAACTCATCGGAGAGGCCTTGGAGTTGATGTAGAGTCCCTCCATGGTGGATTCCCCCTCCGACGGAGCGCCGGCGATGGCTCCAAGATGGGATCTCACGGATACAGAAGGTTACGGTGGTGGAATAGTTTTTCATGGGCTCCCCTGATGTTTTCGGGGTACATGGGTATATGTAGGAGGAAGGAGTACGTCGGTGGATGATCGAGGGGCCCACAAGGGTGGGGGACGCGCCCACCTGTAGGGGGTGCGCCGGGCACCCTCGTGGCCGCCTCGCTTGTTTCTTGACTTGCACTCCAAGTCTTCTGGATCATGTTTGTTCCAAAAAGATCGCTCCTGAAGGTTTCATTCCGTTTGGACTCCGTTTGATATTCCTTTTCTTCGAAACACTGTGATAGGCAAAAAAAAAACAGCAATTCGGGCTGGGCCTCTGGTTAGTAGGTTAGTCCCAAAAATGATATAAAAGTGTAAAGTAAAGCCCACAAACATCCAAAACGGGTAATATAATAGCATGGAACAATCAAAAATTATAGATACGTTGGAGACGTATCACCCCCCGTTTTTCTTTTGATAAATGCACAAGAGCCAAGTTCATTCCAAAAAGCCAGTGAATTGGGTACAAAAAGAGAAGCGAAAGCAAACAGCCGCGTCCGGCGCCTAGCTAGTCTTCAGGACTTCTCACCAGCATGGAGCTAGGTGCTTCTAGTGGGTGTGGGCATAGTCACTGGGGGACAATGTCGACGGCCAGCGCGGAGCATGGTGCTTCCACTTGGACGTGAGTGGGAGCCCCCGTGAGGCCCCAGGGCGGCGCTCAAGAGACTCTGGGGCATGTACAACCCCACTCATTATTATGTGAGAGTGTCACGAGCGGAGACCTTCACAGGCCGGAGCCTTGCTTCATGTCGCCCGACGAGGACCCCGTCCTGCACCACCCCCAACCACCGTTGTGGAGTCCGGAAACCAGGATGAGACCAAGGGGCAACGGGGACGCTGGTGGCATCCTTGGTGACCATAGGCCCTCCACCGGGGGGGAAGGGCTCACCGGCGCCTTCCCAGGCGGGGGACCTACCTCCAAGCAGCGTCTTGCTCCGCTCAGCATGGGGGAGGCCCTGGTCCCGGGATCCCCCCACGATGCTCCCAAGGCCCTTCATGTTCCTGAGGCTGGGCCGCCACCCTGAGAGCCCTGGCGGTGGCTGCACCCTGGTTCACCTGCGATCCATGGTTAGTGCAAGTGTGCCCTTGTGGCGTTAGCTGTACCTAGTGGTTGTTGCTGTCGAAGATGTCGCCAGAGCCCTGCAGCGGCTCGCAGAGAGCCTCAGCTTCGTGCACCTCCAGCGGCCAGCCTGGCGCAGGGGATCGGCTGGGGCCTTCTCCCGGTGCATACCTCAGGTCCACTGCGACGGGTACGTAGGCTTCTGGGCTGGCCGCGCCCGAGTCGCTGCCTGGTTACCTCACGCTCCTGCCTTCTTCGGTCGCCATCGAGTCCTGATAACCGAGGGCCAGTGCCCTAGCGCGGCCCCAGGGGAGGTTGCTTGGGGTCGCCCCGCCCCGAGGTGGCATGGTCGAAGCGGCACGGGCCACACCGTGAGGTTGGCCGACGCCGAGAGGCTCTTCAAGAGCCCTGGGAGGGGCGCGCGCACTACAAAAAAATACACTTCCGTGATGATACATGTTTGTCATAGTAGGTCGCGTTTTTTGTCATGCATGTACATCCATGACGATTTTATGACAGAATCAAGATAGTCATACCTCTGCTGTCATAGAAGTGTTCCATGACATTACCAAAATTATCATCACGGAAGTGTCCACTTCCTTGACGATAAATCGTGCGTCACAGAAGTGCTTCCGTCAAGGGTGACCGACACATGGCATCCACCGTAACGGAACGCCGTTAAGCTATCGGGTCAGGTTTTGGATCCGATAACCCGTTAATAGCCCCGACCAATGGGGATTTTCCATGTGTAAAATCATCATTGGCTGGAGGAAACACGTGTCGGCTCATCGTTGGGACATATGTCATCCACTCATTGGACAGAAGGCACCTATGATATGTCGACACGTGGCACGGCCCAACAAAGGCCCATTCCTATGAAAAGGCCGGCCTGTTTGACTTGGTCAAAAGGTGGTGGGCGACCCATGGAAAGCTTGTTAATGGCCTGTTCGCATATAGCCCATTTACAGCCCGCTAACCCAAGGTCCATTACGCCCTATCCGAGTTAGGCCCAGTATTGTCATCTGGGCCATCCAATATGATTCTAACCCATTTTCACTTCTCGCCCATGTTTGGCCCATGACGTATTTCGGCCCATATGAGGCCCTTTTTAACTCTTGGCCCATTAACGACCCGTGGTGAAACTGGCCCGTAATGAACAGTGTATCACTTTACACCCATTAACGGCCCGTGGTGAAACTGGCCCATAATGAACAGTGTATCACTTTATACCCATTAACGGCCTGTTATTCCGTTGGGCTGTTTCCAGCCCATGTTATATTCCGGCCTTCTTAGAGCCCATTTATTCTTGGGCTCATTTCTAGCATTCGTTTACTTACGACCCGTTACTGTCATTTCCTACTTGTGGGCCAAATTCATCCCGTGGTTATAGTCGGCCCGTTTGTGGTCCGTTAATATGTTGGGCCGTTTTCATAGCGTCATCAAATACGACCTATTAATGATGGCCCGTTATGGTTAGCCCATGAACGGACGATTCCAAATCTAGCCCATTTACGGCCATAATGCGGTCTGTTATTGGCTCATGTTTGGCCAATCGATCATACGACCCGTATAAGGCCCATTGATGATATGGCCCGTATAAGGCCCATTGTTTCTACAGCCCGTAGAAGGCCCACGGTTTCTACGGCCCATAGGAGGCCCAGTGTCACTACTGTAAATATTAGCCCATGGTTATTGTGGCCTAGTTTTAAAAAATAGGTTATTGCAGCCACTAGCAAACCGCGGAAAAAGAACTGCAATGACTACAAGCAAACAAATAAACAAGACAACAAGGAAATAAATAAGCAAGCAACTTACGCTAGGCTATCATGGCTATCACACATATTACATCCACTGGGCATCAAAGTTCGCCACCAGTGCAAATAAACGCGCCGACAAAAGAATATACAAAACTGAGAGCACTTCAGAAGGCACTAGGCCTGGCCAGGTTAGGCCCCGTGAGGGAGTCCTGGATTAGGGGGTGTCCGGATGGCCGGACTATGACCTTTGGCCGGACTCCCGGACTGTGAAGATACAAGATTGAAGACTTCGTCCCGTGTTCGGATAGGACTTTCCTTGGCGTGGAAGGCAAGCTTGGCAATATGATATGAAGATATCCTCCCATTGTAACTGACTCTGTGTAACCCTAGCCCTCTCCGGTGTCTATATAAACCGGAGAGTTTTAGTCCGTAGGACAAACAACAATCATACCATAGGCTAGCTTCTAGGGTTTAGCCTCTCTGATCTCGTGGTAGATCAACTCTTGTACTACCCATATCATCAATATTAATCAAGCAGGAGTAGGGTTTTACCTCCATCGAGAGGGCCCGAACCTGGGTAAAAACATCGTGTCCCTTGTCTCCTGTTACCATCCGCCTAGACGCACAGTTCGGGACCCCCTACCCGAGATCCGCCGGTTTTGACACCGACATTGGTGCTTTCACTGAGAGTTCCTCTATGTCGTCACCCTTAGGCCCGATGGCTTCTTCGATCGTCAATCACGACGCGGTCCAGGGTGAGACTTTTCTCCCCGGACAGATCTTCGTATTCGGCGGCTTCGCACTGCGGGCCAATTCGCTTGGCCATCTGGAGCAGATCAAAAGCTACGCCCCTGGCCATCAGGTCAGGTTTGGAAGCTTAAACTACACGGCCGACATCCGCGGGGACTTGATCTTAAACGGATTCGAGCCACGGCCGAGCGCACCGCACTGTCATGATGAGCATGATCTAGCTCTGCCGCCGGACAGCACCCAGAGCGCCGCTCAGGTGTCCGCTCCGACCGTTAGCTCGGAGCCGACTGCGCCAGTCGGGGACGGACGGTTGGACGCCGCCCCAGGAGCCACAATCTGTACGGCGATAGAGCTAAATACCTGCCTAGTCCTTTTCAAGGCCCATGACTCCAAGGTGCCGGACTCCGTTCCGGACTCTGAATCTTCCGCACCCCTTCCGATCGAACCCGATTGGGCTCCGATCATGGAGTTCACCGCCGCGGACGTCTTTCAGCACTCGCACTTTGGTGATATCCTGAATTCACTAAAGTCTCTCTCTTTGCCAGGAGAGCCCTGGCCGGACTATGGTCAGCATGGTTGGGATGTGGACGACGAAGAAATTTGAAACCCACCCACCACCCACTTTGTAGCCACTGTCGACGATCTAACCGACATGCTCGACTTCGACTCCGAAGGCATCGACGGTATGGACGCCGATGAAGGAGACGACCAAGAACCAGCACCTATAGGGCATTGGAAAGCCACCTCATCATATGACATATACATGGTGGACACCCCCTCCAGCAGGATTCAGCGCAGGAGGACGGAGGAGCCAGCCCTCATGAGAGAGCGGTAGACAGGGAGGTCGAGGACGACAATTATATGCCTCCCTCCGAAGACGAGGAAAGCCTCGACGATGACGAATTCGTCGTGCCAGAGGATCCCGTCGAACAAGAGCGTTTCAAACACAGGCTTATGGCCACGGTGAGCAGCATCAAGAAAAAACAACAGTAGCTTAGAGTTGACCAAGTCTTGCTAGCCGACAGATGGACTGAAGTCCTAGCGGCCGAAGAGTATAAACTCGAACGCCCCTCTAAGAGTTACCCAAAGCGCAGGCTGCTATCCCAACTAGAGGAGGAAGCAACTAAACCTACATCACCAGCGTACGATGCGCCCGATCGGCCACCCCGTGGCCGCGACAGAGAGGCCTTTCGGCCCTCAACCCAAGCCGCACCCCGGCGCCGCTCCAAGAATACCAGAGCACGGGGAAACGCAAACAGACCCGCGAGACATATTGGAGGATAAGGCAAGGCAAACAAGATTGATCTATGGATTGCGTGGGTGCCCCACATCACGTGACGATAACCGTCACGCCGGATATGATAAATACGGCCAGGCCAGATACAACAGACAAAGCTCATCCGAGCTATGTCACAATATAGCCCAGTACAGGGGCGCCACACTCCCACTATGCTTCATAGACGAAGTAATGGATCATCAAATCCCTGAGGGTTTTAAACCCGTAAACATCGAATCATACGATGGCACAACAGATCCCACGGTATGGATCGAGGATTATCTCCTTCATATCCACATGGCCCATGGTGATGATCTACACACCATCAAATACCTCCCGCTCAAGCTTAAAGGACCAACTCGCCATTGGCTTAACAGCCTGCCAGCAGAGTCAATTAGTTGCTAGGAGGACCTGGAATCCACATTCCTTGACAACTTCCAAGGCACTTATGTGCGACCACCAGATGCCGATGACCTAAGCCACATAATCTAGCAGCCAGAGGAATCAGCCAGACAATTCTGGACACGGTTCCTAACCAAGAAAAATCAAATAGTCGAATGTCCGGATGCAGAGGCCCTTGCAGCCTTCAGGCACAACATCCGAGACGAATCGCTCGCCCGGCACCTAGGACAGGAAAAGCCGAAATCTATGGCAGCCCTCACGACACTCATGACCCGCTTTTGCGCGGGAGAAGGCAGCTGGCTAGCTCGTAGCAATAACATAACCAAGAGCCCTGGCAATTCAGATACCAAGGACAACAATGGCAGGTCACATCGCAACAAGCACTAGCGCCGCATTAATGGCAACAATACTGAGGATATGGCAGTTAATGCCGGATTCAGAGGCTCTAAACCCGGTCAACGGAAGAAGCCATTCAGAAGAAATCCTCCAGGCCCATCCAGTTTAGACCGGATACTCGATCGCTCGTGCTAGATACACGGCACCCCCGAACAACCAGCCAACCACACCATCAGGGATTGTTGGGTGTTCAAGCAGGCAGGCAAGTTAAGTGCCGAAACCAGAGACAAGGGGCTGTATAGCGATGATGAGGAGGAGCCCCGGCCGCCGAACAACAGAGGACAGAAGGGCTTCCCCCCGCAAGTGCAGACGGTGAACATGATATACGCAACCCATATCCCAAAAGGGAGCGGAAGCGTGCTCTCAAGGACGTCTATGCGTTGGAGCCAGTCGCCCCAAAGTTCAACCCATGGTCCTCCTGCCCAATCACTTTTGATCGAAGGGACCACCCCACTAGCATTCGTCACGGCAGATTCGCCGCATTGGTCCTAGACCCAATCATTGACGGATTTCACCTCACTAGAGTCCTCATGGACGGCGGCAATAGCTTGAACCTGCTTTATCAGGATACAGTGCGAAAAATGGGTATAGATCCCTCAAGGATTAAACCCACAAAGACAACCTTTAAAGGCGTCATACCAGCTGTAGAAGCCAGCTGTACAGGCTCGGTTACACTCGAAGTGGTATTCAGATTCCCGGATAATTTCCGAAGCGAAGAGTTAATCTTCGACATAGTCCCATTCCGCAGTGGCTATCACGCCCTGCTCGGACGAACCGCATTCGCAAAATTTAATGCGGTGCCGCACTACGCATATCTCAAGCTCAAGATGTCAGGTCCTCGCGGAGTCATCACGGTAAATGGAAACACCGAACGCTCTCTCCAAACGGAGGAGCACACGGCGGCCCTGGCGGCGGAAGTACAAAGTGGCCTCTCAAGGCAATTCTCCAATCCGGGTGTTAAACGTCCGGACAACGTCAAGCGCGCCCGAAGTAACCTACAACAAAACCAGCTGGCACGTTCCGAGCAAGCATAGCAGTGCGGCCCCAACCCCAGCCCTCGCCAGATGGCGATAGCGGTACCACGCGTACATAATTACGCTTTGGAAATACCATGGGCATAAGGGGAGGGGCACAACCACGACACGCCCAGAATGCGACTCAACCGCACTAGGGGCTCCCTATTCTGCCGTTTCTTTTTTTACTTTCAGGACCCAACTATCCGGAAGGTCGGTCCGGCCATACACTCGCCGAACACACGATGCAACAGCCAGGGAGAGAACAAGTTACGTCAAATGTCCAGGTGGTCTCTATAACGAGATAAGTACCTGTTTTACTTAAAGTCTCGCAGCTTCCCCCTGGAGGGGGACATGTCAAATAATCCCATCTCTTGCTTATCACACTATTTGTATCGTTCTGCTTTCATAGCAGCCCTTTTTAATAAACAATACATAGCTCTTATGTATTATTGTATTCATCTATTTTTATACAAATATGTTTAGTCATGACATTATGCAACCGTACACTTTGGTACAGCTAATACACCAGGGGCTTAAGCACCCCATAACATGGTGTGAGAAGACCGAACACTCTCATGAGTGCGGCACCCCGAACTTATAGCACTATATGCATCGGCTCCGAATCATGTCTTGGGTCAATAGTTGGGTTTGCCCGGCTCCCATGTTTTGGTACCTTACGTTCCGCAATGTTGGCTAAGGTAGCGCTGGGAGAACGACTGCGATTGTGCCCTAGTTGAGCTGGGTTAACACCTCAGTAGAGAAAGCTAAAACTGACCGTCATGATAGTGCGAGAGACCGGTCGCTGTTCGCGAGGTTTTTCGAGTCCCTAAAGACTTATGCCGCTTAGAGCGAGGAGCCGGATTTACCTGGCCTAGGCGTGGATAGCGCCCCGAACTCGGTCTTCCGAATACTAGGGGCTTCGCCGTAATTTAAAATTATAGAATTCTATGGCTAAGTGAGAGTGATAAAGCATTATAAGTCCGATGGCCTTGTTCGTTGTGCTGAGCGCCTCCCTATATGGACCCAAGAATGGGAACAAGAGCGCTCAGGTTTATCCCGAACACCCCAGCACTCGTGGCATGGGGGTAGGAGCCGACGACTTGCATCTCTCAGATTTAATAAACGGCCGCACAGAAGGTAATATTTTAAATTAACAACCGTTTCTTAGCGCATATGAACAAAGTTTTCAGCGTACAGGATAACAGATGTGAGTCCACTCAAAAATTACATCGCTGGAGCATTCGCCCGCTATAAGGCGGGCACCCTTCAGGACGCCCTTATAATACATCTTGGGCTTGTGATACTCCTTGCCCGGCGGTGGCGCGTCCGTCAATAGCTTCTCAGCGTCCAGCTTGCCCCAGTGCACTTTAGCACGGGCAAGGGCCCGACGGGCACCTTCAATACAGACAGAGCGCTTGATGACTTCAATCCATGGACAAGCGTCCACCAGCTGCCGCACTAGACCGAAGTAACTCCCAGGCATGGCTTCTCTAGGCCACAGCCGAACTATGGGGCCCTTCATGGCCTGTTCGGCCACCTTGTGGAGCTCGACCAGCTGCTTCAGCTGGTCGCTCAGGGGCACCGGATGCCCGGCCTCAGCATATTGAGACCAGAACACCTTTTCCGTCGAGCTCCCCTCCTCGGCTCGATATAACACGACAGCATCAGGCACACTACGGGGCAGATCGGTGAACGCTCCTGGAGAGCTCCGGATTTGGGTAAGTAACAGATAATTCACTTTTATATGCTTGCTTTGCATAAAGAATGCCTTACCCGCCGCTATTTTCTTTATCGCCTCGATCTCCTGGAGGGCCTTCTGGGCTTCGGCCTTAGCGGTTTTGGCACTCTCAAGAGCCAAGGCGAGCTCGGACTCTCGAATCTTCAAGTCATGCTCCAAACTCTCGTGTTTCTCCACGAGAGCCTGGAGCTCTTGCCGTACCTCTGCCACCCGCGCCTCCTGCTTCTCTCACTCGGTGCGCTCCAAGGCCGCACTGCTTTCGGCCTTGGACACCGCTTCCTTCAGGGTCGCCATCTCGGTCGTGGCCCCTGCAACATTCACGTGGTCCTGTCATTATTTGCAACCAGGTATTTCTATATACATTTACATATGGTATTACATACCCTCCTTGTCCTCGAGCTGCTTCTTGGCACGGCCGAGCTCGTTCTCGGACCGCTCGAGGCTCTCCTTCAATGCATTAACCTCCGCAGTCAGTGTGGCAGAGGTCAGCAGCGCAGCCTGCATTCCCATATTGACATCTTTATGTTAGACTCATGCGTATATCCTTTTAGATCCTCAACTCGGCTTTTCTTTCCGAACACCAAACTGAGCATCAGGGGCTACTGTCTATGTGGTAACATTTTTATATGTTTTGAATACATACCTCAAAGCCTGTTAACAGGCTTGTACAGGCTTCTGTCAGCCCGCTCTTGGCAGACTGAACCTTCTGAATCACCGCACTCATAATAGTGCGGTGTTCCTCGTCGATGGAGGCGCCATTAAGCACCTCCAGCAAATTTTCCGGCGCCTCCGGGTGGACGGAGGTCTCCGGCGTCGTAGGCTTGCCCTTCTTATGAAGGCGCCGCCTGCCGGACTTCGGAACCACTGAAGGTTCCGGAGCAGTGTCCGGCCCAGGACCGGACTTAGATCCCTCTGGGGCTTTACCCCCTTGGGGCCTGGAGTCAGGGAGGTCGCCTTGCGGCGCCTCCAGGACCACCTCCTCCTGGTTTAGTCCCTTTTGGGACTCCACCTCGGCGTCGTCCGTAGGGAGAGGGGAGGAGGCCGTCGGAAGTGAAGCGCTATTCACGTCCGACGAATCCAAGGAGCCGCTCGACGAATCACCGAGCTGAGCCTTGGGGGGACTGCATGATTGAATTCAGCGTCAGAAGGTACCATACAATAGAGGAGCGCCATAAGTTGTTCCGGTATCCGGACACTTACGATTTTGCCAGGGGCTTGACCCTGGATGGCCATTCCTCCCCGCCATCTTCGGCATCGGAGGCGTAGTCCAGCAGAAGGGTCCTTCCCTTCTTGGACCCTCCGGCCGCCCTAGTTGGGGCGGCCTTCCTTTTCTTTCCTCCCCCCATTGGAGGGGGGAGGCCTCTTCTTCCTCCTCCTCGTCTTCATAGGCGGAGGGCGCCTCGGGGCTGTCGGGCGATGAATCCGACACCACCAGGCGTCGGGAACTCTTTCGAGTCCCCATGACCTTCTTCTTGGCCTTCTTCTCCGGCACCACGTGAGGTGCCGGAACCAGCAGCTTCGTTAAGCGAGCGTCCGCTGGGTCTTCGGGCAAAGGAGCCGGACAGTTGATCTGTCCGGCCTTCTTCTGCCAGTCCTGTTAAAGGGATGGGGGTTTAGATCCCGCATAGAATCAAATCTATGGAAAACAAATACCCCGTAATGGGAAAATTAAGCTCACCGCGCTGGCTTGGTGCTTGGCGCAGAATCCGCGATCCTCGGTGATGGGAGGGGAGACCTCGGAGCTCCTGAACAGCACCTTCCAGGCATCCTTGTGCTTTGTGTCGAAGAGCCGGGACAGAGTCTGGTGCTGGGCCGGGTCGAACTCCCACAAGTTGAAAGCCCGTCGTTGACACGGGAGGATCCGGCGGAAGAGCATGACCTGGACCACGGTGACAAGTTTAACCTTCCTACCGATCAGGTCTTTGATGCAGGGTTGAAGTCCGGTCACTTCTGCCGAATTACCCCACAACAGGCCCGTCTCTTTCCAAGATGTGAGCAGTGTGGGGATGCTAGATCGGAATTCGGGGGCCGCTGCCCATTCAGGGTCACACGGCTTGGTGATATAGAACCACCCCGATTGCCACCCTTTGATGGTCTCTACGAAGGCGCCCTCGAGCCATGTAACGTTGGTTATCTTGCCCACCATGGCGCCTCCGCACTCTGCTTGGCGGCCGCCCACGACCTTCGGCTTGACGCTGAAGATCTTCAGCCATAGGCCAAAGTGAGGCTGGATGCGGAGGAAGGCCTCACACACGATGATAAACGCCGAAATGTTGAGGATGAAGTTCGGGGCCAGGTCGTGGAAGTCCAGGCCATAGTAGAACATGAGCCCCCGGACGAATGGGTGAAGAGGAAAGCCCAGTCCGCGGAGGAAATGGGGGAGAAATACAATCCTCTCATGGGGCCTAGGGGTGGGGATGAGTTGCCCCTCATTTGGAAGCTGGTGCGCGATGTCGTCAGACAAGTATCTGGCCTTCCTCAACTTTTTGATTTGTCCCTCCGTGACGGAGGAGGCCATCCATCTAGCTCCCGCTCCGGACATGATTGGAGAAGGTTGAGGTGGGAAGTGCGGACTTGGGCGGTAGAGCTCGAGTGCGCAAGGATGGATAATCAAAGGAGGAAGAAGGCGTAAATAGAAAGGGTAGATCCTTATCCCCTTATATGGGCGGCCGAAACTACAAGCCCCCACCAGCCTAATAAAACTCGCTTATCTCCCAAGCACCGCGGTTAATGGCGCGGTTGGGTTACCCACGCCCATATTGATGAGAATCCCGGAATAAGGGGACACGATCTCTGCTTTGACAAGACGTGCCAAGGAAACCGCCTCGCTAAACGCACTGAGGTGGAACAGTAAAATGATTCGAATAAAGGCTTGGCCATGGCGTGATGTCATGCTGCGGAATACGTCAGCGGATTAGATTTGTGCAGATATTATTCTCTCTACGGTGGTATGTGGAACTTATTTTGCAGAGCCGGACACTATCCTTGTGTTCAACATCTTCTATGAGGTATTCGGAGGAGGAACCCACCTTGCAATGCCGAAGAAAATTTGCGCGCCGGACTCGTCATCATTGAAGCCTGGTTCAGGGGCTACTGAGGGACTCCTGGATTAGGGGGTGTCCGGATGGCCGGACTATGACCTTTGGCCGGACTCCCGGACTATGAAGATACACGATCGAAGTCTTCGTCCCGTGTCCGGATAGGACTTTCCTTGGCGTGGAAGGCAAGCTTGGCGATATGATATGAAGATCTCCTCCCATTGTAACCGACTCTGTGTAACCCTAGCCCTCTCCGGTGTCTATATAAACTGGAGAGTTTTAGTCCGTAGGACGAACAACAATCATACCATAGGCTAGCTTCTAGGGTTTAGCCTCTTTGATCTCGTGGTAGATCAACTCTTGTACTACCCATATCATCAATATTAATCAAGCAGGAGTAGGGTTTTACCTCCATCGAGAGGGCCCGAACCTGGGTAAAAACATCATGTCCCTTGTCTCCTGTTACCATCCGCCTAGACGCACAGTTCGGGAGCCCCTACCCGAGATCCGCCGGTTTTGACACCGACACCCCCCAAACAGCCGAAGAAGCTGAGTAGACCTCACTTGTGTCAATGATAGATGCATCAATAGTAGATTTATGGCATGATGGTGCGCACGACAGTCCTCTGACATCTTCATTGCATCTAATTCAAGTCGGAGCTGAGCTGAAGCAAGCCTTTCCGCTTTAAGTTGAGACTGAAGAAGTCGAACTGATTGAGGCAGCGACTGCACAGAGGTTGTCTCACACCTGCTGGTGAGTAGCTTCAACTCACTGTCTTCATCAAGACAGGACCTTGGGGTCATCTTGCTGTCCTCAAGATGGTTTGGCTCACTATCTTCCCTAAGGTTCTGCCAGGCGTAAGAGATATTACTTGAAAGAGAAACAAGGAGACATGTAACAGGTTTCACAATTATATAAGCAAATAAATGGATCTGTTCTACATAAGGAACATGTTTTTACAACTACAATTTGAAACTGGTAGTTGTTGCAAACATCCAATCAGATGTAAATAGCAAAGCAAACAACAGTGGAGGAAATGATGCCTATCCAAATCTATACTAGAACAAAGTTTGAAGGCTTGAGAAGGGTGAACTTACATTACATGTTAACACAGGCTGGACAAATCCCTTCTCCATGTTGATGGAAGGATAATTCAATAAATTCCCCGAAGAAAATTCTTTATAAGCGTTGCCATTATTCTACATTTTGCAAAGAGTACATATAGATCAAATAATATTGGAAGAAACAGAGGATAATGAAGCTTAGGTGCAGACTGATGATACATAATCAAATAGCAATTAATTAAGTACAACGTTACAAGGCAAAAGGGAGAGAGATACTGACAAGAGCAATGCAGAGCCCAGTATTGTTGTGAGATCGTATGATCCTTTGAGCAAGGAGATTCATCTGAAATTAGTTTTCATACAAGAGAGAAGGTAAGGCACATGCAAAAATTTAGGAGTTCAAAATTTGAATTGAAATCATAGACAGTACCTGACGCTGGGCTCTCAGCAGTTCTAATAGGGGTTTGGCCACTGGAGTAGGGGTAAAGTGTGGTACAATTGGGCCTGTGTTTTCTGTGGCTGCTGATCTATCTGATTTAACAGGTATCACTACCTTTTCCAAATACCTAGTTTGTACTCCTTGAGGATCTGCACTCACCCTCTTCCTTTTGGACATCTATTACGAAAGAACAACATTTGACTGGAAAAACATAGAGTGGCGACACATGGAATAGGTACAGAAAATGGATAGGTATGGCATATACTCATATATGATGCTTAAACTAAGAAGATGGTGTAACAAAGTAGTAGTAATGCAAGAGGTCAGATGCAAAATATGTGCGACCAATACAACTTTGCAAAGTTAGAGCAAGCACCTTGATGGGTGAATAAGATATGCCATCCTCCACCATGCCAAGTTTGTTAGCCAGTGGATTGTTCCGCCATATTCCTCTCCTGCACCCATTCTCATATCATTTTGATATTGTTCAATATCTGACATGCATGAAAACATAAAAACAAGTGAGATTTTCTTTGTAATGCAGAAGTGATTCTAATCGAATACCGCCTCTCTGTAAACCCCTTTGTGCTATCTCTGCAATTCTTTTAAGAGATGCCATGCATGCTGTAATTTGGTGTGTGCATTAATATAATGTGGCGTACTACTCAAAATATGAGAGCTCCAGAAGTGATGACACTTCGTAGATGACAGCTTCAACATATAGTAAAGAAGAACAAGTCGACCTGACCTGACAGATTCAAAATATACTAAGGGAGAACAACTCGACCTGACCAGTCGACCGCAAGAGGAGAGGATCATCTTAAAGAAGAGCAGAAGAGCAAGTATATTGAAGATATTACAAGTCTTTCAATACAATGTCGGTTGGCCACCCATGATGAACCAGAGCACATAGAGAAATACTATTCTTTCCGGTCTCTCCATATGTGGCTCACATGCATTTCGAAACTAAAGTAGGAACATTTAGCTAACCAATTAAACATCTCTCAGTTTTACGAATATCAACAATAATATCAGATATGAATTTGTACAACTAAGCTTGTTTAGCTCTATGGGTGGAGTAGTGCTATTACGACACAAACCACATAGGCTGATTCTGGTCATCATAAAATGGGGAAACCATAAGCATGATGAGTACAGTGTTGACCGTGGCAGTGGGATGGCAGATCTGAAGCTACAAACTGCGCAAAGGGTAGTTAGCAACCGATGTTTGCTTTGAAATAACAACTAAGATTTGGTATGGACAAGAAAGTACGGTCAACAAGTGACAAAGAAATGCAATTATCCTGTCTCTCTATATGTCGCGACATGCATTTGGAAACTCAAGTAGGACCTTTAGCTAACCAATTAAATGTGTCGGTTAACTAATATCAGTATCATATCACAATCATATTTGAACAACTAAGCTTTTGAATTCTGAGTGTTGTGTTGTTTAGCTTGAAGGATGGAGTAATGCTAGTACGACAGAAAGCACCTACGCAGATCATAGTAGAGTAGATAAAAGGGGAAAACCCTAAGCATCAAGAGAAAAATCAGGAAAGTGGAACTAGCTGGACCAGTGGGTGGCGCACATGCTTTTCAAAACGAATATAGGAACATTAGGCGACCAATTGAACATTCTCTATTTTAGTGATATGAGCATCATATCAGATTTGTATTTCAACATGTAAGTTTTGGGTTTGAGGTCTTGAGGAGTAGTGCTAGCACGACACGAAGCACCTACGATGATGGTAATGAATATAAATGGGGGAAACCATAAGCTTTACGAGTATAGTGCCCGTGCCATGGCGGATCTGAAGGTGCAAACCAGACAAAGCTACTTCGCAACCAATGTTTGCTTTCAACTAGCCACTACGATTCGGTACGGACAAGAAAAGTACAATAAACAAATTACGATTTATTTTCCGGGTGAGATCAATAACTTAAGCACATTTGGAAGAGTACCACCTCTCTTGCGATGCTGTGTACGACTATGCTGATACGTTGAGGGTGCTGCAGGTGCGATGGCTGTCGGTGGCGGGGAAGAAGACTTTAGACGGCAGACGGCCGGGTCGGGGGATAAATCATGTTGCCGTGGATGAGGCGGTCGTAGGAGTGGCAACGACAAGGTGGACGACAGCACCGATGAAGCGAGAGGAGGAGATGAAAGGATCCTGGTCCAGCGCCGTGGATGAGAGACGTCCATCTCTTGTAGTGGACGACGGGGTAGGGGTAGCGGCTTCGGCAAGGTGGAGGATGGGGTGGCGGACGGAGGAGGCTGGTCGTAGTGTGGAGGTTGTCGTGCCGCCGATGGTGTATGAATGGGGAAATGGAGTGGAGGGAGGGGATCTCATACTTTGGGGCGCGCTTCTCTGAAATGTGGGAAAGTTACGAACTTATCCCCCATTTAAAAATTTGGACATCACGTCGGTTGGGGATAGGACGGTAACCTCGCATCTCCCAAATATTTGCTGGTAACTATTTCGGGCGAGGAGAGGGTGTTTTGCCGCCCATGGTTGGCTCCCTTGGTGTATGAACGAGGGTGACAAGTAGGGCGGTTGTGTCACGTCTAAGGGAAGTTACACATCTGCCCCTATTTAAAATATTAGCTTACATCAATTTCGGATGAGGAGAGTTTGTTTTGCCGCCCACCGTGTATGAATGGGGAAATGGAGGAAGAGACACATGTCTTTCGGATGAGCTTGAATCAAATGTGTTTTGCCGCCCACGTTTGGCGCCCACCGTGTCTGAATGGGCTCAGTGAAGGATATATGCCCTAGAGGCAATAATAAAGTTATTATTTATTTCCTTATATCATGATAAATGTTTATTATTCATGCTAGAATTGTATTAACCGGAAACATAATACATGTGTGAATACATAGACAAACATAGTGTCACTAGTATGCCTCTACTTGACTAGCTCGTTTATCAAAGATGGTTATGTTTCCTAACCATGGACAAAAGAGTTGTCATTTGATTAACGGGATCACATCATTAGGAGAATGATGTGATTGACTTGATCCATTCCGTTAGCTTAGCACTTGATCGTTTAGTATGTTGCTGTTGCTTTCTTCATGACTTATACATGTTCCTGTAACTATGAGATTATGCAACTCCCGTTTACCGGAGGAACACTTTGGGTGCTACCAAACGTCACAACGTAACTGGGTGATTATAAAGGAGTACTACAGGTGTCTCCAAAGGTACATGTTGGGTTGGCGTATTTCGAGATTAGGTTTTGTCACTCCGATTGTCGGAGAGGTATCTCTGGGCCCTCTCGGTAATGCACATCACTATAAGCCTTGCAAGCAATGTAGCTAATGAGTTAGTTATGGAATGATGCATTACATAACGAGTAAAGAGACTTGCCGGTAACGAGATGAACTAGGTATTAGATACCGACGATCGAATCTCGGGCAAGTAACATACCGATGACAAAGGGAACAACGTATGTTGTTATGCGGTTTGATCGATAAAGATCTTCGTAGAATATGTGGGAGCCAATATGAGCATCCAGGTTCCTCTATTGGTTATTGACCGAGAATAGTTCTAGGTCATGTCTACATTGTTCTCGAACCCGTAGGGTCCGCACGCTTAAGGTTTCGATGACAGTTATATTATGAGTTTATGAGTTTTGATGTACCGAAGGAGTTCGGAGTCCCGGATGAGATCAGGGACATGACGAGGAGTCTCGAAATGGTCGAGACGTAAAGATCGATATATTGGATGACTATATACGGACTTCGGAAAGGTTCCGAGTGATTCGTGTATTTTTCGGAGTACCGGAGAGTTACGGGAATTCGCCGGGGAGTATATGGGCCTTATTGGGCCATACGGGAATAAAGGAGAGAGGCCGAAAGGAAGGAGGCCTGCGCTCCCCCTCTGGTCCGAATTGGACAAGGGGGGCAGCCCACTTTTCCTTCTCCCTCTCCTCCTCTTTCGTTCTCCAACAAGGAAAGGAGGAGTCCTACTCCTCCTCTTTCCTTCTCCAACAAGGAAAGGAGGAGTCCTACTCCCGGTGGGAGTAGGACTCCCCCCTTGGCGCGCCTCCTCCATAGGCCGGCCGCCTTCCCCCTTGCTCCTATATATATGGGGGCAGGGGGGCACCCCAAAGACACAACAACAATTGATCCTTGAGAATTATTAGCCGTGTGCGGTGCCCCCCTTCACCACAGTCCTCCTCGATAATATTGTAGCGGTGCTTAGGCGAAGCCCTGCGACGATAGAACATCAAGATCATCACCACGCCGTCGTGCTGACGGAACTCTCCCTCGACACTCGGCTGGATCGGAGTTCGAGGGACGTCATCGAACTGAACGTGTGCTAGAACTCGGAAGTGCCGTAGTTTCGGTGCTTGATCGGTCGGGCCGTGAGGACGTACGACTACATCAACCGCGTTGTTCTAACGCTTCCGCTTTCGGTCTACAAGGGTATGTAGATTACACTCTCCCGTCTCGTTGCTATGCATCACCATGATCTTGCGTGTGCGTAGGAAATTTTTGAAATTACTACGTTCCCCAATAGTGGCATCCGAGCCAGGATTTATGCGTTAATGTTATTTGCATGAGTAGAACACAAGTGAGTTGTGGGCTATACAAGTCATACTACTTACCAGCATGTCATACTTTGGTTCAGCGGTATTGTTGGATGAAGCGGCCCGGACCGACATTACGCGTACACTTACGCGAGACTGGTTTTACCGCCGTGCGTCGCACACAGGTGACTAGCGGGTGTCTGTTTCTCCAACTTTAGTTGAACCGAGTTTGGCCACGCCCGGTCCTTGAGAAGGTTAAAACAGCACTAACTTGACGAACTATCGTTGTGGTTTTGATGCGTAGGTAAGAACGGTTCTTGCTCAGCCCGTAGCAGCCACGTAAAATTTGCAACAACAAAGTAGAGGACGTCTAACTTGTTTTGCAAGGCATGTTGTGATGTGATATGGTCAAGACGTGATGAGATATAAGTTGTTGTATGAGATGATCATGTTTTGTTGAAGTTATCGGCAACTGGCAGAAGCCCTATGGTTGTCTCTTTGTTGCATAAGGTGCAAGTGCCAAATAATTGCTTTACTTTATCGCTATACGATAGCAATAGTTGCAAGAACAATAGTTGGCGAGACGACCATGTGACGACACATTGATATAGATCAAGATGATGAAGATCATGGTGTCGTGCCGGTAACGATAAAGATCATGACAGTACTTTGGAGATGGAGATCACAAGCACAAGATGATGATGGCCATATCATATCACTTATATTGATTGCATGTGATGTTTATCTTTTATACATCTTATTTGCTTAGTTTGACGGTAGCATTTTAAGATGATCTCTCACTAAATTATCAAGAAGTGTTCTCCCTGAGTATGCACCGTTGCGAAAGTTCTTCGTGCTGAGACACCACGTGATGATCGGGTGTGATAGGCTCTACGTTCAAATACAACGGGTGCAAAACAGTTGCACACGCGGAATACTCAGGTTAAACTTGACGAGCCTAGCATATAACAGATATGGCCTCGGAACACGGAGACCGAAAGGTCGAGTGTGAATCATATAGTAGATATGATCAACATATTGATGTTCACTGTTGAAACTACTCCATCTCACGTGACGATCGGACATGGTGTAGTTGATATGGATCACGTAATCACTTAGAGGATTAGAGGGATGTCTATCTAAGTGGGAGTTCTTAAGTAATATGATTGATTGAACTTAAATTTATCATGAACTTAGTCCTGGTAGTATTTTGCAAATTATGTTGTAGATCAATAGCTTGCGTTGTTGCTTTCATATGTTTATTTTGATATGTTCCTAGAGAAAATTGTGTTGAAAGATGTTGGTAGCAATGATGTGGATTCGATCCGTGATCTGAGGTTTATCCTCATTACTGCACAGAAGAATTATGTCCTTAATGCACCACTAGGTGACAGACCTTATGTAGGAGCAGATGCAGATGTTATGAATGTTTGGCTAGCTCAATATGATGACTACTTGATAGTTTAGTGCACCATGCTTAACGGCTTAGAATCGGGACTTCAAAGACGTTTTGAACGTCATGGACCATATGAGATGTTCCAGGAATTGAAGTTAATATTTCCAGCAAATACCCGAGTTGAGAGATATGAAGTCTCCAACAAGTTCTATAGCTAAAAGATGGAGGAGAATCGCTCAAATAGTGAGCATGTGCTCAGATGGTCTGGGTACTACAATTGCTTGAATCAAGTGGGAGTTAATCTTCCAGATAAGATAGTGATTGACAGAGTTCTCTAGTCACCATCACCAAGTTACTGGAACTTCGTGATGAACTATAATGCAAGGGATGACGAAAACGATTCCCAAGCTCTTCGTGATGCTGAAATCGACGAAGGTAGAAATCAAGAAAAGAGCATCAAGTGTTGATGATTGACAAGACCACTAGTTTCAAGAAAAGGGCAAAGGAAAAGAAAGGGAACTTCAAGTAGAATGACAAGCAAGTTGTCACTCCCGCGAAGAAGCCCAAAGCTAGACCAAAGCCCGAAACTGAATGATTATACTGCAAAGGAAATGGTCACTGGAAGTGGAAATGCCCTGAATATTTGGTGGATAAGAAGGATGGCAAAGTGAACAAGGGTATATTTGATATACCGGTTATTGATGTGTACCTTACTAGTGTTTATAGTAGCCCCTGAGTATTTGATACTTGTTCGGTTGCTAAATATTAGTAACTCGAAACAAGAGTTACAGAATAAACAGAGACTAGTTGAGGGTGAAGTGACGATGTGTGTTGGAAGTGGTTCCAAGATTGATATGATCATCATCGCACACTCCCTATACTTTCGGGATTAGTGTTAAACCTAAATAAATGTTATTTGGCGTTTGCGTTGAGCATGAATATGATTTGATCATGTTTATTGCGATACGGTTATTCATTTAAAGTCAAAGAATAATTGTTGTTCTATTTACATGAATAAAACCTTCGATGGTCATACACCCAATGAAAATAGTTTGTTGGATCTCGATCGTAGTAATATACACATATTCATAATATTGATGCCAAAAGATGCAAAGTTGATAATGATAGTGCAACTTATTTGTGGCACTGCCGTTTGGGTCATATCGGTGTAAAGCGCATGAAGAAACTCCATAAAGATAGATTTTCGGAATCACTTGGTTATGAATCATTTGATGCTTGCGAACCGTGCCTTTTGGGCAAGATGACTAAAACTCTGTTCTCCGGAACAATGGAACGAGCTAGTGACTTATTGGAAATAATACATACCGATGTATGCGGTCCAATGAGTGTTGATGCTCGTGGCGGGTATCGTTATTTTCTGACCTTCACAAGATGATTTGAGCAGATATGAGTATATCTTGTTAATGAAACACAAGTCTGAAACATTTGAAAAGTTCAAAGAATTTCAGAGTGAAGTGGAGGATCATCGTAACAAGAAAATAAAGTTTCTACGATCTGATCGTGGAGGAGAATATTTGAGTTACAAGTTTGGTCTTCAATTAAAACAATGTGAAATAGTTTCAGAAACTCATGCCACCTGGAACACCACAGCTTAATGATGTGTCCGAACGTCATAACCGTACTTTATTGGACATAGTGCAATCTATGATATCTCTTATTAGTTTACCACTATCATTTTGGGATTATGCATTAGAGACAGTTGCATTCACTTTAAATAGGGCACCATCAAAATCCGTTGAGACGACGCCTTATGAACTGTGGTTTGGCAAGAAACCAAAGTTGTCGTTTCTTAAAGTTTGGGGCTATGATGCTTATGTGAAAAAGTTTCAACCTGATAAGCTCGAACCCAAATCGGAGAAGTGCGTCTTCATAGAATACCCAAAGGTAACTATTGGGTACACCTTCTATCACAGATCTAAAAGCAAGTTTTGTTGCTAAGATGGATCCTTTCTAGAGAAGGAGTTTCTCTCGAAAGAAGTGAGTGGGAGGAAAGTAGAACTTGATGAGGTAACTGTACCTGCTCCCTTATTGGAAAGTAGTTCATCACAAGAACCGGTTCCTGTGACAACTACACCAATCAGTGAGGAAGCTAATGATATTGATCATGAAACTTCAGATCAAATTTCTACTGAACCTCGTAGGTCTACCAGAGTAAGATCCGCACCAGAGTGGTACGGTAATCCTGTTCTGGAAGTCATGTTGCTAGACCATGATGAACCTACGAACTATGAGGAAGCGACGATGAGCCCAGATTCCGCGAAATGGTTTGAGGCCATGAAATCTGAGATGGGATCCATGTATGAGAACAAAGTATGGACTTTGATTGACTTGCTCGATGATCAGCAAGCCATGTTAAATAAATGGGTCTTCAAGAGGAAGACGGACACTGATAGTAGTGTTACTATCTACTAAGCTCGACTTGTTGCGAAAGGTTTTCGACAAGTTCAAGGTGTTGACTACAATGAGATTTTCTCAACTGTAGCGATACTTAAGTCTGTCCGAATCATGTTAGCAATTGCCACATTTTATGAAATCTGGCAAATGGATGTCAAAACTGCATTCCTTAATGGTTTTCTTAAAGAAGAGTTGTATATGATGCAACTAGAAGGTTTTGTCAATCCTATCGGTGCTAACAAAATGTGCAAGCTCCAGCGATCCATCTATGGACTGGTGCAAGCATCTCAGAGTTGGAATATACGCTTTGATAAGTTGATCAAAGCATATAGTTCTATAAAGACTTACGGTGAAGCCTGTATTTACAATAAAGTGAGTGGGAGCACTACCGCCTTTCTGATAAATATATGTGAGTAACATATTGTTGATCAGAAATGATGTAGAATCTTTCTGGAAAGCATTAAAGGAGTATTTTAAAGGAGTTCTTTAAAAGAAAAACCTCAATAAAGCTACTTACATATTGAGCATCAAGATCTATTGAGATAGATCAAGACGCTTGATAAGTTTTTCAATAAGTACATACCTTGTCAAGATTTTGAAATAGTTCAAAATGGAACAGTCAAAGAAAGAGTTCTTGCCTGTGTTGCAAATGTGTAAAATTGAGTAAGACTCAAGACCCGACCACGGCAGAAAATAGAAAGAGAATGAAAGTCATTCCCTATGCATCAGTCATAGGTTCTATAAAAGTATGCCATGCTATGGACCAGACCTATTGTATACTCTGCCCTGGTTTGGCAAGGGAGTACAATAGTGATCTAGGAGTAGATCACTGGACATTGGTCAAAATTATCCTTAGTAGAATAAGGATATGTTTCTCGATTATGGAGGTGATAAAAGAGTTCGTGGTAAAGAGTTACATCGATGCAAGCTTTTACACTGATCCAGATGACTCTAAGTCTTAATCTGGATACATATTGAAAGTGGGAGCAATTAGCTAGAGTAGCTCCGTGCAAAGCATTGTAGACATAGAATATTTGCAAAATACATACGGCGCTGAATGTGACAGACCCGTTGACTAAACTTCTCTCACGAGCAAAACATGATCATACCTTAGTACTCTTTGGGTGTTAATCACATAGCAATGTGAACTAGATTATTAACTCTAGTAAACCCTTTGGGTGTTGATCACATGACGATGTGAACTATGGGTATTAATCACATACAGATGTGAATATTGGTGTTGAATCACATAATGATGTGAACTAGATTATTGACTCCAGTGCAAGTGGGAGACTGAAGGAAATATGCCCTAGAGGCAATAATAAAGTTATTATTTATTTCCTTATATCATGATAAATGTTTATTATTCATGCTAGAATTGTATTAACCGGAAACATAATACATGTGTGAATACATAGACAAACATAGTGTCACTAGTATGCCTCTACTTGACTAGCTCGTTTATCAAAGATGGTTATGTTTCCTAACCATGGACAAAAGAGTTGTCATTTGATTAACGGGATCACATCATTAGGAGAATGATGTGATTGACTTGACCCATTCCGTTAGCTTAGCACTTGATCGATTAGTATGTTGCTGTTGCTTTCTTCATGACTTATACATGTTCCTGTAACTATGAGATTATGCAACTCCCATTTACCGGAGGAACACTTTGGGTGCTACCAAACGTCACAACGTAACTGGGTGATTATAAAGGAGTACTACAGGTGTCTCCAAAGGTACATGTTGGGTTGGCATATTTCGAGATTAGGTTTTGTCACTCCGATTGTCGGAGAGGTATCTCTGGGACCTCTCGGTAATGCACATCACTATAAGCCTTGCAAGCAATGTAGCTAATGAGTTAGTTACGGAATGATGCATTACATAACGAGTAAAGAGACTTGCCGGTAACGAGATTGAACTAGGTATTAGATACCGACGATCGAATCTCGGGCAAGTAACATACCGATGACAAAGGGAACAACGTATGTTGTTATGCGGTTTGACCGATAAAGATCTTCGTAGAATATGTGGGAGCCAATATGAGCATCCAGGTTCCGCTATTGGTTATTGACCGAGAATAGTTCTAGGTCATATCTACATTGTTCTCGAACCCGTAGGGTCCGCACGCTTAAGGTTTCGATGACAGTTATATTATGAGTTTATGAGTTTTGATGCACCGAAGGAGTTCGGAGTCCCGTATGAGATCGGGGACATGACGAGGAGTCTCGAAATGGTCGAGACGTAAAGATCGATATATTGGACGACTATATTCGGACTTTGGAAAGGTTCCGAGTGATTCGGGTATTTTTCGGAGTACCGGAGAGTTACGGGAATTCGCCAGGGAGTATATGGGCCTTATTGGGCCATACGGGAATAGAGGAGAGAGGCCAAAAGGAAGGAGGCCTGCGCCCCCCTCTGGTCCGAATTGGACAAGGGGGGCAGCCCACTTTTCCTTCTCCCTCTTCTCCTCTTTCCTTTTCTAACAAGGAAAGGAGGAGTCCTACTCCTCCTCTTTCCTTCTCCTACAAGGAAAGGAGGAGTCCTACTCCCGGTGGGAGTAGGACTCCCCCCTTGGCGCGCCTCCTCCATAGGCCGGCCGCCTTCCCCCTTGCTCCTATATATATGGGGGCAGGGGGGCACCCCGAAGACACAACAACAATTGATCCTTGAGATCTATTAGCCGTGTGCGGTGCCCCCCCTCCATCACAGTCCTCCTCGATAATATTGTAGCGGTGCTTAGGCGAAGCCCTGCGACGATAGAACATCAAGATCATCACCATGCCGTCATGCTGACGGAACTCTCCCTCGACACTCGGCTGGATCGGTGTTCGAGGGACGTCATCGAGCTGAACGTGTGCTAGAACTCGGAGGTGCCGTAGTTTCGGTGCTTGATCGGTCGGGCCGTGAGGACGTACGACTACATCAACCGCGTTGTTCTAACGCTTCCGCTTTCGGTCTACAAGGGTATGTAGATTACACTCTCCCGTCTCGTTGCTATGCATCACCATGATCTTGCGTGTGCGTAGGAAATTTTTGAAATTGCTACGTTCCCCAACACTCAGAGGCCGTCGTGTCATGTCTGATTGAAGTTACTAGTCTACCCCTATCGACAGTAGTGTAAATCCGGTCGATAAGGATGTCAAGTGTCAGGGGTAGACAGTAATTTCCATCTCGCAAATACTTGCTTCGGGCAGCCCACAAATTATAGTGGGTGTTTAGCTGGTTCGTTCAAAACTTAGGAGAATTAGCATTCACGTTTGCCCTGGGCCCTGGCAAACTAAATTCAAATCCAATTTGTATTCGATTACGAATATCCACAGATAATTCTACGTTTTGTTATTTATTTCTTCAAAACCACACCAAAGATTTATTCCACCTTTATATATGATTATGATTTAGAAATGCCGTGATCTTCGAATTCAGTAGGTTGGATACACTCTGAGTCAAACAGTTATTTCATCCAATACAATATGCTCACACGAAAAACAGTTCACCTTATGTCAATCATACAAGTACTGAGGATTACCTCGTCTAAAAAATTCGGATCATTACAACACATGGACAACATAGGGGGTCTTGCAACATAATACATTCAGAGACATGACACAACATGCAAGTATAATAATCTAATGACAATTTCAACTAGTATTTAAAGAAGAACCGGGATTACCCTGGGCTTCAGATAGCAGAAACACCAGGACCTCCTCCATCTTCAAATGCAACATTCTTACTTCTTCCAATTCTTGGGTTGCTTGCATAATGTGTGCCGCTAATTCCGTAATTTCCAGCCTCAAGATAAAGATTACCTCATTCATGGCAGCCACACAATCTCTTTCTGCCTCTAGTAGAGCCTCAAGCACTATAATATCTGTGCTCAGACTGCTCTCCGGCGGTGTTGCCTCTGAACTGCTACCATCTGGTAACATGGATAGTGCACTGCTTCCACAAATAGATTTTGGGATTGTACATTGTGTCCTAGTGTGAACGGCATCCTAAAAGGTTTCCGTTGGACATAAGTAAGAGATAGTTATCGTATGATCCAGGCAGTAAGCTTACATGGTAAACGGCAGACGAATTATTGCCGAGCATGGCAAGCTATATTTTAATGGTTAGAAGCAGCATCAGCCAAAAAGATATTAAAATGGTAAGATGAAACTAGGGATGTAAGTGGCAAATAAACGACATCCACCAGTCCCATCTAGTTAGTTTTTGCTAGCTCCCTAGTTCATTTTCCTCAAAAAACAAAAACTCTTTTGAACTATCATACCACTAGTGGACTTTAATCGGGATTAAACGGGACCCAGTTGACATCCCTAGTTGAAAGGGAGTGTACCACCACTATATTTAAGTTGCCAAGGCATCTAAGCAGTTGAAATAATCTGAGAAAGCACTTAATAGTGTGGCCTCATATAAACTACGAAGACAGTCTTGTGATGAAGTTGAGATAAAAAGTTAAGGACTCAAATGAAATAGGCATACATTTCTTTACGATAGTACAGCAGGCACCGCTGACATATTGGCCAACTCAGGTATAGCATAACAACAAACAAGTATTCGAATCAAGCAATACAGTAAATCAGACAACTGAACTATTTGTAATTCGGTAGGATTATAGGTTGAGGGCACAAGCCAAGAAAGCAGCCCACTCGCATTACATTTCACATGTACTAAAACACATTGGCTTACCATATGTTGCTGTGAAGCCTCGCTGCTGTTGCAATGTTCTTTGAAGATATCGTCAGCATCCCGTGGTTGCAAATCTAGTTGTTGTAGTTATTCTGCACCCTCTATTTAGGTAAAATTAATTTTAATCGCATGCACTAGTCCGAATTGATCATAAATGGTTCATCTAAACTAATGAAAGAAGGGTGTGTGCATACATGACAATATATCTGCTTCCCTCTATTTTTATGCTTGTTCAAGGTGCCATCCCCAAAAGAACAAATATTTTGCTTGATGGGGTTGGCAGCTCCATAATTAATAGAAGCATCAAATTAGTCATGCAACTTGGGAAGATCAAGACACAGAAACACGTAATGAACAGAGGCTCGGAGCAGTGATGTAATAGCTAAAATCAGAAAATGTAGGGTAAAATGAACAAAAAGCAGCGGAACCACATGCTAGTTTGCTGATGTGTAATTAAGCATAGAGAACATTAAGCAGTCTGATGGAACCAACAGGTGGCATCAGAACAACACCATTATCATAAATATAGCATTCAAGAAGTAAAATAGTAGGCAGTGATATCTAGGAAGTACAATAATACTCCCTCCGTTCCAAAATAGATGACTCAACTTTGTACTAACTCCTGTACAAAGTTAGTACAAAGTTGGGTCATCTATTTTGGAATGGAGGGAGTACTTAGGAAAAAAATAAAGCATATTAACTATATGTGCACTGGTATGTACTTTAGGACATGTAACATGTTCACTGCCAGAAGTATGGCCCTACAGGTGCAAGCAGAATAACGCATCTCATGAAAAACTGAATGATGCCCTCAAGAAATTCAAAGGTGCGGTGCTTATGCTAGGAAAGTGAACGTAGGCGCCAGCCATTGGATAATAGTACCTGATTCTTGGCGACGTATGGGTATCATTGTCATACTTGATAGCTGAGGATCATCGATGGTGCTCGTGTTGCGGTTGAGTTTGGGCCGGCTGTCACCGTCGCTGAAGCGGCTCCGGTGCTACGGTTGCGGCGCCTGTTGACATACAAGAAAGCTTATCTGTGGTAAGTGAATAGATGCACTAAAAAGAGAAAAACCAAAGGAGTACAAATCGAAATAACCTGATGAGGCTGCGGCGTCGATAAAGCAGGGCCGGTGGAGTTGAATATGGCGTCCGTGGAGCGGGTCCGGTGCAGTGGACGTAGGTTTCGGCGGGCGCGTTGTATAGTGCTTTCAGAGTGGCGGATCTGTTGCGGCGAACGAGGGCTTGTATGAAGGTCCAGCTAAGGGGCGGACGAGGGAGTCATTGAAGGGCCTACACTGTGGTGGACGACGACGCCGATTAAGCAGCTCCGGTGCGGTGGACCATGATGGTGGTCAAGGAGAACTGGAGCGGTGGACAAGCCAGTCGCTGAAGCGGCTCCGATGAAGTGGTGAGTTGGCAGTTGGGGGTTCCAAGGTGCGGAAGGTAGATCTGGTAGGGTGTGAGGTCCACCACTGCGGCGGAGGACTAGATTCGGCAGCTTGCCGTGGTTGGGGGGTCGGGGAGGGGAAGGGGAGGGGATCTGGGGAAGAATGTTGGGGGCAAAGAGGGGAAAACAATGGAGTTACCAAAGCAACCCTTTTCCATTCATGTGGCAGGGGTAAAACAGGAATATCGCAGAGCTAAACTTTCGGGCGAGTGATATTTCTATGTGAGCGGGAAGTTTGAAAGCTTTTGGCGCCTAAAATTATAAATGGTCTGCTCTTGTACGACCGACTATGATATCATGGCCGACATTTTGTTTGTTTTACACGCAAAAAAAGTGTAAGTTTTGAAAATCAGTGTCTCCAACTCAAAACTTAGATTGTCCATTCAATTCAAATATGGATCATTGAGCTGCTACAAGCAAATACCATCATACGGTACAATTCAAATGAAATTCCAAATGTGTTTATCCTAAATATGATGACAAAAGCAAAAATTTGTATGTGTATGAATAAAGTGGAGGATTATAAAGTTTGAACATGCCCGTATGTGTATCTCTCTAGGTTTGATATATGAATTTGAAATCACGAAATCCCGGCTTAAAAAATGTACCTCCATTTAAATGAATTACAAAACTAATGATGGAGTCGAATTCCAAAATTCCAATCTTAGGTTTGTAATTCTGGTACATCAAGGTATATCACGCATGTTCAAAAGTATCGTTATCTCATAGTCCAGACTGTGAAACAAATTGATCAACCATGAGTGCACAATATCTCAATTACGCTAAAGTCCCTCAAATATAGACACCTCACTCTTTATCTGAA
>NC_041389.1:439473075-439484778 GCF_002162155.2 Triticum dicoccoides | reverse complement strand
AGAGAAGTCGTTCTCTCCCCCAAACACCAACACACAAGCACATTAACACCCCTCTCTCTTCTAAAGTCCAAACCCCAATATAGGTCTCTATCACTTTGTTTCTCGGGCCTGCACACATCTCTTCCCTCACTCTCTAGGTCTCCCGCTATCTCTCTTTCCCAAGCACACGCACTATGTAGAGTGTATATTACCCATACACACAAAATGTCGCCCCAAACGTATATCTCCCTAGTTATGTGGTTCTCGCGCACTCACCTCACACACCACCCCCACTGCAAACAAGCACACTTTGTCTCCTTGTGCACCACTCTCCTCTTTCTATCTCTCCCACATGCGGACCTGCCCCAGCTCCTTCCCTGTATACATACATGTCGTGACTCTTTCCATAGCTCCCTAATGTATCATCGTTCTCGATTTCGCACATTGTTCTCTACACCATCTATTCTAGATCTATCATGAAGTCCCTATCACACACACGATGACTCGCTTCCCTTGCGTCTCCGTACATAGGCCAATTTCAAACAACATCAACATTGTCTCCCTATCTATACGCCATTTATGGACACAAACGACCCCTCTTGCCCCCTCTCTTCCTCTCTCTCCCTCTCCGTCGCTAGCTCTCTCTCTCTCGCTCTCACACCCCTCTCCCACACACACACTCGATGTATCTTCCAAATAGTCTGCTCCCCCCACCCGCACCCATGCTATCGCGCTACTACACATGTCATGCCATTCCCCCTTCCCTTATACTAGGTTTACATCATTAGTGGTCTCTCTACTTCACATACACACACTCCCTCTCACACACAAACGCGTGCACAAACACACACAGACACACACAAACACCCATTTATCTGGATCCTCATCTCTCCCCATGTCCGCATGTGTATCTCACACACTCACTCTCTAATTATGTATATGTGTCTCCACGTTACACAACACAAATCCCCATGTACATGTCTCTCTCTATCCTCCACACACATAGACACAAAGAATATGTTATCATTGCTTCAGTCTCTAACATATCACACACGCACACTGTCTCTCTCTCTTGCAAACACAATCAACAAGGGTTTCCCCGTGAATAACTTACCATCTATTCATCGACAGTTGTGGCAGTACGACGAACACGAGACGCGGAAAAGAATAAATCTACACGTGCTTAGACCACCTAGTATGACTACTAGGACTAGAGCAAGCCAAAAAGTGCGCCGCCGTCACCCCCTCCTTATCGGCGACGGGAAAATCTTTGTTTTACACAGTCGAGAAGTCATTGTGCTAAGGCCTCACATGTCGAGGCGTTGAATAGAATGTAGATGCTAGTTTACGGAAGAAAGTATTGGTAATACGTTTGTATCTCCATACTTATATTTCTTCTCTTATAAAAAACCGAGTTGGTGATGATGGTATGTGTGCCATCTTGCAATATAGACCGTCCGATCTATATCTGACGGATGGAAATTAAACTAAAAGATACCCGCACCCCTCTCCACATTTGCAGACAAGGTCTTCCCTCGTTCATCCTTATCTCCAGCAAACCTCATTTTTGATCAATTAAGAAAGGAAGCCTCTGGAACAAACTGGCCTCGTGGTCGCTGCCAGCGTCGTCAAACCCCATGCCTCCACTCAGTCCGACCACCAATCACCACCACACCCCACTCCTCTTCACCTTATCTCATATTTCTTGAGATATCATTAGTTTTTACACATGGGATTACTCCCGCAAGTGTCAATCACAACAAGTGTTTTATAAAAAAAATGCATCTTGATGTTCCGTGCAATGCACGGATCTTGCTAGTACTCCTACAAAAGACTAAGGGGTTGTTTGGTTTGTGACTAACTTTGCCAAAGATTGCCACACCTAAGGTTAGGCAAGTTTGACCAACTTAGGCAAGTGTTTGGTTCCAGCCACACCTTTGGCAAGCCATACTTGGGTCCCACATGGCATACACAAAAAGTGTGGCAAGATTCCTTTAGGCTTGCCAACTTGTGGCTTTCATTTTGATGAACTAACCTTAGGCAAGCTTGGCAAAAATGTGTGGCAAAGTGTGGCAATGCTAGGCCTAGAACCAAACAGCCCCTTAGTTGGTGATGATGGTGTGTCTGCCATCCGTCGTTTCTGACCATTAGATCTACATCTAACAACTGTGAGGTAAGTTGTTGCCATTTCTCACCAACATCCCACTTGTCTACCAATTTGTAGAAAAACCCATAATTAGTATCTTAAAACCAACCACATCCCTCCCCGACCTCACCAAAACAACCCAAGGAATATATTCTAATTGAAACATAATATATCTCTAGTGACATATGTATATCAAAATTAGAGTGTTTTGTATCAAGTTTGTGAATAAGTATTATGCTAATTATGATTCGTTGCAACACACATGAACATTGCTAGTATTTCCAACCATGCATTTTTTCCTAGTATTCCATAGTTTTGAGTTTTCCATCAAGATATTAGTCACTCATGGTTGATATTTACTTTCAATCATGTACACATATGCATTATGTAACTAGCCTTGCTTATTGGCCTCGAAAGCTTAACTTCCACTCCTACTTACAATATGTAGATTATTTAACAAAATACTACCGCTTTCAACCAGCCCTAGGAAGAATCTATTGTACAAAAAATAGCAAAAACATACCCAAAATTTCTTAATCCATGCCAAAAACTACTACCTAGTACTCCTACCAATTAGGTTCGTTTAAACCCATTTATGACAGGGTTGGCCCACACGTCCGTGCGGACGAGGCAACTTAAACCAACACATTTTGTTTGACCGTTGACATGAGGGACCCACATCTGACCTTCTATCCTGATATTCCCCCTCAAGTCATTATTTTTCCTTAACATTACTTCAAACAGTACTGATGCATGTTCGTCGGTGGCGCCGGTGATGAGCGAGTTGGCTGCCGCTCTGCCGGACGGGCCGGACGCCATGCTGGCCTCCGCACGGGTTGGCAGGCTGGCCCGAGCATGACTCACGAGCGAGCAAGCCATCGCGCTGGCCTTCGCTCGAGCCAGATGGCTGGGCTTAGCGCGGCGCGCGCGAGCAAGCCGCCGCGCTGCCGTGCCAATCTAGCTAGCAAACCTTGCAGACAAGCAGCTAGACGGAGCTATCTTGGCTAGCTAGCGGCCGCGAGTGCCGGACAGAGCTGGCATCCGGGCTGCCGCAACATGGGCTCCGCACCGTCGGCGGTTTTGACCTCGCCTTCTGCCGGCGGCAGTAGGTGTCACTACAAAAAAATACACTTCCGTGATGATACATGTTTGTCACAGTAGGTCGTGTTTTTGTCATGCACGTACATCCATGAAAAATTTATGACAGAATCAAGATAGTCATACCTGTGCTGTCGTAGAAGTGTTCCATGACATTACCAAAATTATCATCACGAAAGTGTCCACTTCCATGATGATAAATCACGCGTCACAGAAGTGCTTTCGTCAAGGGTGACCGACACGTGGCATCCACCGTAACAGAACGCCGTTAAGCTATCGGGTCGGGTTGTGGATCCGATAACCCGTTAACAGCCCCGACCAATGGGGATTTTCCACATGTAAAATCATCATTGGCTGGAGGAAACACGTGTCGGCTCATCGTTGGGACATATGTCATCCACTCATTGAAAAGAAAGCGCCTATGATACGTCGACATGTGGCACAGCCCAACAAGTTTAAATGGGCTGGCCCAACTAAAGGCCCACAAGATTTTGCGGACTATAATGGGCTGGCCCAGCTAAAGGCCCACAAGATTTCGCGGGCCATAATAGGCCGGCCCAGGTAAAGGCCCACAAGATTTTTGTGTGCCATAATGGGCCGGCCCAGGTAAAGGCCCACAAAATTCTTGCGGATCATAATGGGTCAGCCTAGCTAAAGGCCCATGAGATTGCGCCGACATTAATGGGCCGGCCCAGCTGTAGGCCCACAAGATTTTGAGGACCCTAGGAGGCCGGCCCATTAACTGGCTGCCATGTTTTGGGCCAAATGCCGGCCCATAATTGATCCGGTCCATTAATGGCCTGCCACGTTCCGGGCCTAATAATGGCCCATATAAGATCCGGCCCGTTAAAAGCCTCTCACTTTCTGGGCCAAATCACGGCCAAGATTAGGTCCGGCCCTTTAAGAGGCTTTGGGCTCAATTATGGCCCATATCAGATTCGGCCCGTTGACTGGACGCTATGCTTTTGGGCCCACTTGCTAAAGGCCCATTTAGTAATTCGTCCTGATATTATTTTCGGCCTGTTAAGGGCCCATTTAACATTTCGGCCCTATATTAATTTCGGCCTGTTAAAAGCCCGTCATATAGTTGGGCCTAACTATGACCTGGTTTGCACCCGGCCTGCTCGCAGCCGATATCTGATTGGTCCAAACATGGACCGAGACAACTTTGGCATGTTAAAAGCCCGTGAATTGATTCGCACAATCATGGGCCGGGGTCCATTTCGGGCTGCCGCCGGCTCGTGAGCTATTCGACACGTTTCAGGCCCAGCCTACTTCTCAGGCTCCTAAAAGCCCATTGAGTTTTCTTGCGAAAAGAGGGCCGGGGGTTACTTGGCCTATTAAGACCCAAATCTACTAGTGGGCTAGTTTGACGGGGCCCATGATGCGGATCATACATCATGATTGCATGACGGCCCGATTATGTACCGTAATTTTACGGTTTGACCGGTTTACTGCGAAGACAGGACATATATACAGTAAAATAACTGCAGCATCGTGAATAAGAAAAAACCTAGACTATACAATAAAGAGATTACGACATATTACATCCACTGAGCATCAAAGTTCGCCACTATGATAATAAAGCACAGACAGACAGCAGATTACATACACTGGGCATCAAAGATCGCCACCAGTGCAAATAAACACGCCGACAAAATAATATACAAAACTGAAAGCACTTCAATAGAGTTCAAGAAAGGTTAGCCCTGCTGGGGAGATGCAGCGCAAGCAGCTGAGCAAGATGATGAGACTGCACTTGTTCAACACTTATATCTTCCTCACTCTGAAAGATAAACAAGCATACAGATGACAAGTTTCGCACATAAAAGTATCAGTGCTGACAATTCATCACATTTCTTACTAATGAATAAAGTGACACAGTTTAAAATTTTATTAACACAATATGGTATTGTTCAGGTCAAGACATGGCAGGAAATGACATTGTGAAGGAGTTGGCAGCTTCACGACACCACTGGATTACAGATCAAGAACTCATAAGTATCAATGGTTAGTGTGCTGTCAGTTTATCCCATTTCAGATTGGCAAATAAAGAGACGGTTTAAATAATAGTAGAATGATATGACATTGTTCATAGTTAAGACATTGCAGAATATGACATTGTGCTGTAGTGGGTAGGTTCACCACACCACTGGATTACGGATGAAGAATAGAAGCATGCATGAAGTGCAAAAGAAGATCACTTGCTCTGAGTAGTTTAATTTACATGGTATGAAGAAGGAACTTGGTTGTACAACTGAAAACTTAAATTGAGAAGGACAAACTTTTGTTTATGAACTACATAATAAACTTTAAACATGCAATTTGATGCAAACACCAAAAATAAACATCTATTGCAGTCATGCCTAACCAAATATACACAACAAAGTTTGAAGGCTTGAGAAGGACAAACTTACATTATTGGTGAAGATAGGCTCTATATAGCCCTTGTCCATGCTGATGGGGGGGGGGGCAATTCAAGAAGTTTAGCACATAATCTTCTTCATAAGCATTGCCTTTATTCTACATTTTGTTAAGAGTAAATATAGATGTGATAATATACGAAAAAATGGAGAATATTTAAGATAAGATGAAGAGTGATGCTACATAACCAAGTAGCTATAAATGTATGTGCAGTGATACAGGCAAAAGGCACAGCCAAGAGCAATGCACAGCTAAACTTCTTCAGTACCAACCTTATGGTAAGAGTAAATATAGATCTGATGTGTAGAAAATGGGGGGCAAAGGAAAATAAGCTGCAGAGTGATGGTACATGAACAACTACCTGTCAATATAAGTACACTGATAAAGGACAACATGTACTTACAAGAACAATGCAGAGCTAAGAAAATTCATTGGCATTGGATATATTCTACACTAATGTAACCATTCATACAGATCAGATAATTTGGAGCAAACAATTGATAAGCAAGCTATCATGCATACTGCTGTCACATAATGAACCAGGTGTGTATGCAAGTACAGTGATATAGGACAACAGGTACTAACAAGAGCAAAGCAGCGGGCAGCATATTTGCGATATCCTGTCGTTCTTTTCAAATCGGAATTCTTCTTCGACCTGATTTCCTGCAAAAAAGATCCGTAAGGCACATGCGGAAAAGTAGAAGTTCAAATTGTCATGTGATTTCATAGACAATACCTCATCTTGGGAACGAGACCAGTGCATAACAAGGTTTTTCCATTCAATGTCTTCTAAATTTAGCACAGCAGGCTTCACCGGAAATTCGTTTATATACTTGCCATCAAAGTGTGATTTCCTCAGGTAACACCGATACTGCTGCAATGCTTCCTTGAAAAGCACAAGCAAGCTTTGCTCGTCATGACTATCTAGATTGACCCTCACCTAGTTACAACAATGTAATGTAAATCACTGATGCGTTCGATCAGCAGAAAACAAGAAAATAATAACCATGAATAATAGCACTTACACATAAGTTGGACAGGAAGATGTGAAAATGGTGTTTGTCTTCACTATAATCTTCCCATGATGGGAATATATGCACGTAGTCCCTAACAACATTGAAAGCATTGTCTTTTAAACTAGGAATAAATGGAATGGGGTTCCAATCTGCAGGAATTGGCCGTCTCTGCAGTTGGGATAGGTCTTCGACTGGTGGACTTGCTGTACTTTTTGCTGGAGTGGGATTTTTCTGTGGTACGGCTGGTGCTATGGCAAATGAAATCGGTATACCTTTTGCTGGAGTGCATGTCCTGTGTGGCGGGGCTAGTGGTGTGGCCAGTGAAGTATGGGTATAGTCTGCTGGAGTCGGTCCTATGTTTTGTGTCACTGGTTGTACAACCAATATAAGTGGGGCGCTGTCTGATTTCTCCAGCTCCACCACGTTTTTCAAGGACTTTGCTGGTGCTCCTTCAGGTTCGGCAATCACCCTCTTCCTGTTTGATGTCTGATGCACAAGAACAACATTTGAGTGGAAAAACATTGTATGACGACAGATGGAATATGTATTGATAATGGATGGCATGGCATCTCGAGTTATATGATGAGTAAACTAAGCAGATGGTGGTGCAACAAAGTAGAAGAACTGCAAGACAACATATGCAAGATACACGTAATCAATAAAACCTTGCCAAATTAGAATAGGCACCTTGATGGGTGAACAGGACAGGCCATCTGCCTTTGACTCCTCGAGGTTAGAATAGTCATTAGGATGATATTCTGAACAAGAATCAACAGGTGGGGAGCGTACGAGTTTCATTGCTTCCAGAATGGCACTCAATGCCTTGGTGCCAATTTTGTAAGTCATTGTAGTGTTCCACAATATTCTTCTGATGCGCGGATTCAGATATTCACTATAATTGCATATAATATCTGAGAACCATGAAAACATAATAGTTGTGAGATTATCTTTGTAATGCAGATGATATTGTAATATAGGGGCGCCCCTTTAAACACTTATGTGCTATCACTGGATTCTGATGAGAGAGCTCATGTGTGCTGTAATATCGGGCGTGCATTTATATAATCTCGCACAAGTACACAAAAAATAGGCTCCAGAAGTAAGGATAGCTGGCAGGTGATAGGTTCATAATATATTGTATAGAGAGTTTATTGCCAAACCATGATAACAAGAGCACACATCAACTTGGCAGATCATAGTGTACATAACAAGGGTACACCATAACCATGATATATAAATCGGGAAAGTGGAACTGGCTTGAAAATACGGTGTTGTATTGCCGCTAGTAATTGAAAGCCTATCGATCACGTACAAGCCAGCACTATCGAACATGGTAACGAAGAGCAAGCAGATTTTGGATAATAAAATGTTGGTTGTGCAGTGCCCACACATGATGAACCAGAGCGCATTAAGAATGCAACTCCCAGCTGTCTCTCAACCATTTCAGGCGGTTGGATGAAGATCCTACGTCTCCTAACCCTTCTTCTTCCTCGTCTCTGATTCTTCCCATACAGAACACCGCACGGGCCGCCGGCCGGACAACCGGCCCCCACCGCCTGTGTTCCTCCGCCACCCCCACCCCCCGCATCGAGTTTTCTTCGTTTGGCGAGGCCCCACAACCACCGGAGCCCCTTGGATTGCACCGGCGAACTCCGGCGAGCTCTGAAAATCGACTGACCCAATTTTGAAATTTAGTCTACTGTGATTTAACTAGTGTGGAATATAAAAGGGGAAAACCATAAGCATTGGGAGTATAGTGTTGAGCATGCCATGGCGGATCTGAAAGTGCAAACCGGACAAAGGCAACTTCGCAACCAAGACAAGAAATCAGAGTAAAGCAGTGGCGATCTATTTTCTTGCTGCGATAAATAAGTTGAGCAGATACGGAAGAGTACCGCCTCTGGTGCGGCACCATGTACGCATATGCTGAGAATTTCACGGTGCTGCAGTAGCGATGGCTGTCGGTAGCGTGGAAGCAGATCAAGGAGGGTAGACAGTGGCGGCGGGGCACGATGGACGAGATGTTCATAGGAGCGGCACCGACAAGGTGGACGGCGGCGGGGACGAAGCGAGAGGACGGGATGCAAGGATCCCGGTCCGAAGGCGTGGATGAGAGAGGTCAATCTCTTGTAATGGACGGCAGCGTCGGGGTATCAGCTCCGGCATGGTGGAGGAGGACGGCGGTGGATGGGGTGGCGGACGGTGGCGGACGGAGGAGGGTGGGTGGAGAAGGTGTTTTGGCGCCCATGGAGTACGAATGGGGAAAAGGGAGGTAGAGAGGAAGGGGGAACCATGTATTTAGGGCACGCTTGTCTCAAATGCGAGAAAAATTACAAACTTAGCCCCCGTTTCAAATTTCTACTACATCACAGCAACATTAGTCGGTTGGGGATAGGACGGTAATCTCGCATACACCCAATATTTGCCGACAAGAGTTTGTTTTTGGCGCCCACCGTGTATGAATATGAATCAGGGAGGGAGTCGATTTCGGCCGAGGGCACACAGTGTTTGCCACCGTGTATGAATCCGGGTGAGAGGCGGTTACGTCACGTTTGGGGTGAAATTACAAACCTACCCCGGTCGAAACCTATAGATATCCAGCAGATAGGCTTTGCGTGGCAGGGATAGGCAGTAGTGATTTCCATCTCGCAGATTTTGGTTTCGGGCGGTTACTGCGACTTTCCCCGCTTCGTTCAAATTTTGCACAGTGCACGTTTACCGTGCCAACTCAATTTGAATCTTGTTTGTATTCTACTATTTTTTTCCGGGCGGGATCCATTTTCAATTGGAATTACATTCTATATACATCATTTTTTTTATATATACTTTCAAAAGCACAACACCATTTATACATAAATATGGTCTACAAATTGCATGATCTCAGATTCATAAGGTTGTATCCATCAATTTGGATTTTCAAATATTTGAAACCACTTTATGTTGAAATCCAATGTATGCATTCCTCGCTAACTGTCTCCAATTAATGTGTGTTTCATGCATTTTTTTAAACTTCTCAAACATGTATAATGTGTTTCACACACACAACATATAGTGTAATCCCGTTTAGACATTAATTGCATATAAACCATGCATTGTTTGTAATTGAAGAATCTATGGATCACCAATATTGATAAACTATATAACATTACACGTGTGCCCAAATTCAAATGAATATGCATGTTTGATACACCAATTTGCGTTATGATATTATCGATGTCGTGATCTCCAGTTTAAATATTTCAATCCCCTTTAATCCAGATATTCGTCTCATATAGCTATCACTCATGCTTATATAGGACTATCTCTCTGGACCTATACGCATTCATCGTCTCTCAGGCATCTCTTGTGCTACCTGTATGTCGACAATGATCTTTTATCTTCGAAACACACTGACGATACTCTCTCCCTCGATGTTCATCACTCTATCTATCTCTAAGTATATCTCGCTCCCTGCTATGTGTCTCTAGCTATGATTCTCCATGTGGAATCTGTTTCTCTCACACAAACACAAAACTTTGTCTCCCTGGGTCTCATTTCTCTCAACTATTCCCATGTGTGCCACTCACACACCCCTCATACAGAGATGTCTTTCGCTCCTTAGATATGAGAACCTATGACTCTTCCTCTTCAATATCTGTTTCTCACACACAAACACAAACTCTGTCTCCCAGGGTCTCATATTTCTCCATTATTCTCTTGTATGTCGCTCAAACACACCCTCTCTCCCTAGAGATATTTTGCGTTCCCTCATATGTCTTTCTAGCTATCACTCTCGTTGTGAAATATCTTTCTCTCTCGCAGACACAAAACTCCGTCTCTCTGGATCTCATTTCTCTCTGATATCTGTTTGTATGTGACTCACATGCACCCTCTCTCTATCTCTCTCACACCCACACACATAACCCAGCCTTCTGATCCACTCGACTCCTATCTCCAGTGCACACTAGCTAGCATCTTTATCTTTCTATTTATCTGTTTCTCCATCGACCTTCTTTCTCGCCCTCACTCTTGATTCCTGTCACGCACACTACATATGTTTCTCTCTACATGCAGTCAAGTGCCCTCTCACACACATATATAACTTCACCCTTTGAACCACCCGACGGTCATCTCCGACACCCAAACTAACGGATGTCTCTCTAGCTAGCATCTCCATCTCTGTATCTATCTGTAGTTTCTCCGTCAACATTTCTTTCTCGCACGGAGTCTTGCTTCCTATCACCCACACTATATATGTCTATCCATACATATGCATTTATAGGTTGATCTCTTTTTCACAATCGTTGTGCCTCACCCCCTCTGCTCGCCATAGATGCATGCTCCAGCCCACGCAATTATCTCTTAAAGACAAAAACACATGCTCAATTGTCGGGCTTCTTCCCTGCATTCTCACATGCATGCATATTGTCATACCGATCCGTCTCTCCCATGTCGTTGATCTTAGGACTTATGTCTTCTTTTTTTTATCTCGATCATGCGCTCACGCACACACACACATCCCACGTATACATGTATACCTCTCACACATGCACGTTCAAGGTCTCTATGTTTCCATACATAGTTAATTACCCTCAATCCTAACGCCACATCGAATCGTTCTCCTTTTTGTGCACATAACTTCCGCCTGGATGGGCAAAACACACACTCACACTTAACAATCTCCTTCTAGCTACGCCCCCCCGCCCCCGCACACCTCTCACTCTTCCCCTACATCCCCGAAACCAATAAGACCATCCCTTTGTTTAATTCCCGCCTACATGCACCATCGATATATAGTAGTCTTCCTTGGTGTCTCTCGAACAAACACGTTCTCTCGATGTCGACTCCTCTCACGTGCACGCACCTTCTCTTCCCTCCCTACGGGCATTTTCTCCCTCGCACCCCATCGTTGGTGGCCTCTGCCATACACATCACCTCTCTATGATGAAGCCATGCACACTTAAATTACATCCACCACAGGGGACCCCGCGACACACACACACACACACACACACACGCACGCACGCACGCACCCCCAACACACACACACACACACTAAGA
>NC_041389.1:439452597-439472657 GCF_002162155.2 Triticum dicoccoides | reverse complement strand
CACACTTAGACTCCATCTCTCTCTCTATCTCTCACACACACAAACTAAGACTCCATCTCTCTCTCTCTCTCTCTCACACACACACGCCACACACACACTAAGACTCCATCTCACACACACATGCTCTAGGTGGAGCATTTGTTCCTACCACCCTTCATCCAACCTTACCCGTATGATAAAAATCACCTTTATTTACTTGCATAACATGGACAGATTCCACTTTACTTTAGTAGTCAGCAAACTTATCATCTGTACCCTTATAAAAAAACGAGTTGGCGATGATGGTGTGCCTGCCATCTTGTAATACATACCGTATGATCTATATCTGACGGATAGGAAGCAAACTATGATAATTTTACAAAAGATACCCACACCTCTCTCCACATCATTATATCCCGCAACCTCATTGCTCAGCAATTAAAAAAGGAATAAGTCTCTGGAACAATCTAGCGCGCATGGTGGCCGCTGCCGCCTGTCAGCGCCGTCCATCCCCATGCCGCCGCCCATTCCGACCACCAGTCACCACCATGCTCCACTGCTCCTCGCCTTATCTCTCATCTTTCATTTTTTCGATGACATTCTCAAGATACCAGTTTTCCGATAAAATTCTTGAGATATCATTAGTTTTTACACATGGGATTACTCCTGCATGGGTCAATCACAATAGGTGTTTTGTAAAAAAATGCATATGATGTTCCGTGAAATGCATGAGAATCTTGCTTGTAATTATATAACGCAAATCACGAGCAGGAAGTGACATTTTTTTGACACAACCACGTTAACATGGCCACGTAAATCACGAGCAGGAAGGAGAAGGGAAGCGGGCTGTGGAGTAACGTTTTTTACCACAATTTCTTAGGAAACTGAGTGCAATAATTGAGTAGTTTTGCAAACTACCATTACTACTACATCTGAAACGGTTGAAAACCTATACTCCCTTGCCAGCGCGCGCTTCCCGCGTGAAATGGTCAGCGTCGCCCTGGAGCATCAGTGCCGCATTAATGCCTGGCCAGAGTGGAGGCGACCTCTCACTAGCGCCGGCTTTGAAGTGGCGCGACGGCCGAGAGAGCGCCGCTTACCGGTGCACGCTACTGCTCCGCGTCGAGACTGGCCATAGGCCCTGTTTGGATCCATGGGTTAGAGTTAGTTTGATATAGTTGGCGCTCAAATAGCCCTAAAGTATCCAAGCATGAGGGTTTAAATTGGAGCAAGTTGCACCGAACCCACCAAAAAAAACTATCCCACCCAAGAGGTGCTAACTGGAGATAGTTCTCATTGGGACCACTGAAAAATCAATTTTCTCTCTCCATGAAGTGCATTTATTGTCAATCTAACCCTGTCACCCAAACACCTCTTTGGCTACAGTTAGTTCAGGGTTAGTCATGAGTTAGTGTAACCTCTAGCTAAGTTAGAGTATCAAATAGGAGCAGTATAGGACATGCAAGTTTCTCAAAGCATACAGGCAAATTCGTACGTGAAAGGATTTTTTTCTTTTGGAAAACGGAACGTGAAAGGAATTTATTTTAGAATGCTCTTGGCATGTCGCTAACATGTGATAGTTAACCAACCTCAATAGACGGCAGAAACGCCAGCCCGCCGCACTTTGATAGAGACGAGGAGGGATAAGCGATACAGGCTGCTGGATTACTAGAGATAGGTGTCGCACGGAAGCCAAGAAATATGGTGATAGCATGGGTTAGCCATGTACTAGTATGATGTAACTACACTAGGCTGCCGTGTTTCGTACTCTTCCAGTCCACTGTGGAGATGATTGGTTAATTTTATATCGCTGAATAATATTAAATATTATGAGTGCAGACGCTCCACCACGAGGTTCCTTGCTCCTTCTCGGTCGTCCGGAATCTATGTTCTTCCACTCTGTTTTTTTACGTGAGCTTTGTTCATCCTTTTGCCAACACGCGAGACATCTAGCATCAAGGCGCACGTGTTATGCAACGATTGTTCCATCTATATGAAGAACACGTGGCACTAGAACTACGAGACAGACATGTACCCAGGAGTGGACGTACGAACCTGAGTAATGTAGCGCAGTAAGTGAAGTAGAAAGGCACAAATGGTATGAACATGCGTGGCATACATGGTGTGTTTGGTTGCGTTCTCATCTCAACATAGTTGTTCCCTCTTCATGCATTCTCAACTCAACACCCCTCTTCATGCATGCTCTCTTCATGCATGCTTCTAGTGTATTTGTGCTAAACTAGTGTGGACTCATGCACCCTCCATACACTCTACCTAACACCCAAAAGTAGGTCGAGAAGGGAACTCTTGGGCGGCATTTGTCTCTTACTATGTACTACCACTAAATGTTGTACGTGCAATGCACAGTGATGTTATGGAGTACGTGCCTAAGTACTCTACTACTACTACATTAGTTGGAGGCACATATTAACTTTTATATTTGTTTACGTGTATGCCCTGAGACCTTCTAGCTAGACGTGTCTTTCTCTCCAGGTCGCACTTTGTATCGTTCATACCACTAAGTACTACTACGTGTGGTCTCTGACCCAGAAGTGGAAGAAGTGGAGACGCTCTACCAAGCTGTTTTTTTACGCTGGGCTCTACCACGCTGTTCATGTCCCACTCCTTTCGCTGACGTGTGGGACATCCAGCACGTGCCGTGTTTGGCACCCATCGTTGTAAGAGTTGAAATGCTAGCATTCATCAGAAATAAAAAATAGTTATAAATCGACAGTGATACTATTTTTTTTTTTGCAAACCAATCAGCAGTGATACTATACCACGCGGTTTCCTTACTCCTCGATATCAGAAAGAATACTTCTGTTCGCCAACATGTGGGACGTCGACCATCCTGGTCCACTTGCCATGCACGCAGAACTCCAAGGGAGAGTCACCCAGGTCATCGCGCCGCAGTAACAATGACTAATGAGCCGTTAAATCATAGGCCCACTTCCCACTTTGAAGTTGCTCGGACGAAGGAACCATCATGACTTCGTTGAATTCCGCTTCTTGAAGAAAACTACTATACCAGCAGTACTGCTAGCTACAGTATTTACTCCAACAGAGGCCTCCTTTCGTTCATAGGATAGGAATATGAAATCATAGGAAGTGAGATGACATGCATCTCAATTCCTATAGAGAAAGAGATGCCATTTGATGCATAGGATAGGAATTTTTCCATTTAGTCTAGGCTAATGTACTGGTAATTTGCTCTAAAAACTACAGTAGTAACTAGTAGTACTGGTACATGCTCGTACTAAGACACAGACACACACACTAACTACTAGTACTACTACTTCTCACATGCTTGCCAGACGCCGTCGTTCTCCTTCCCGGCTTTGTCGGCGACACCCCACCGTGCTTGGATCTCCGCCGACCTCTCCGCAGTAGCGCGTGCATCCTTTTCTTTCTTGCGGCGGCGGGCCTCTCTTTTCTTGAGTGTTTTCTTACTTTTCCGCTCCCTCTGTGCGGCTTTGGCCGCCTCTTGCTCTACCGCCCATTCAGCCTTGGCATCTTCAAATTCCTCCCACATAGCTGTGAGGTCGCGAGCAGCGATGAACTTGGCATGGCGGGATGCCATCGCTTCTCTACCATTTTGTGTGCGTTCGTGGGTGGCGAGGAACTCGGCGCGGCGGGATGCCATCGCTACCTTACGGGTTAGTGTGCGGCGCGGTGGCATGAACGATGCTTGGTCAGAGGTCTGGGGTGGAGTGGCTGGACAACCGTATAGTGCATTGGTTTGTCAAGAGCTCAAGGACAGAAGACGAAGCAAATTAGGATTCCCCTTCAATCCTGGTCATTTATTACCGAGTAAAATGCATTGGCGGTCATCGAACTTGTCTTGATAGCTCACTTTGATCATTGTATACGAGATACGGTGATTATACGGTCGCTGGCTCAGCGTATAGCCCCGTATTTGTATGGTTGACCAGTCAAACAATCCGCATGAGCCTCATCAGCTCGTGTTCTTTATCTATCTACGCGGGCCTACCTGTGAATGAAGAAAGAAATGCTGTAAAAACCAAAATTATGTGTATGTGGGGAATCAAACCACGGACTCGTCGCTGCAACGCACCCTCGTCAACCAAATGAAAATGAAATACTTCGCGTCAGACACTCACGCTCACGCTGTCAAAGCATGCTAATGCATGCACGTCGCCCTCTAAATCAAAGTCCTGCTCATGGTGCAACGCAAACGGCGAGCCCATCACCTGCGCGCCCCGGCGGTGCCTGGCATTACTGTTTAGAAGTTTGATGGAGGCCTACGCGATCGCTGAGCATGTGTTCACTTGGCTCAACACCAACGGTCATACTCGGACCGCCTTGCTCATGTATATCATCCATCACAATGACAATCTATAAAACAGCCTAAGCTAGAGAGGGTACTATGGTAGTATGGTACAGAGTATGTACTATCGTGAGCGACCGATCTTAGTGCCACTGCACACTGAAACCACTTCCATTGCTAGCGCGTGCTTTCCGCCTGAAATGGTCACCGTCTCTCCAGAATGTCAATGCCGCATTCACCGGACTTAACTGCAGGTGCAATTGGTGTGTCACTGACATGTGGGCCATACGCCCGTTGGGCCCACATGTCAGTAACCCAAACGCATCTGCAGTTAAGTCACTGAAGCAGCGCATTCACGCCCGACGAACCTACTCCGGTGCCAGTTGTCCATCCGTCTGCCATGGCTCATTGCCATTCGCCCACTATATTAACTTGAGCCCCAGCTCCCAGCCATAGCCAAAGACCCACACTTATTCTCGTCCGGTCCCTTCCTTCTGTCGGCACCACTTCAACCATGGCCTCCTGGCGCTCCGAAGCTCTCTTGGACGTACTGTCGTAGGAGCAGATGAGGGACATCGGCGGCTCCGCTCCGGGCGTGCTCCAAAGCTCTCTTCGACGTACTGTCGCAGGAGAAAATGAAGGAGATCGCCGGCACCCCCCGGGCCGCCCTCCGCCGCCACGACCACGAAGCCGGCGCACGTGCGCAGGCGCAGCCGACAGCGAGGAAGAGTAGTACATGGTAGGTCACCGCCGCTCTGGTCCCGGGAAGGCCACCGCTACTCCACTCAGTCGACGCCAAGCATGGTGAGGTAAACATCGGCGGCCGATTAGCCACTTGACGGCGACGTGGAGGCGGAAATCTTCATAACCTTTTGTTCCGGCCGGAGGAGGAGGTTATCGAGGCAGACGAGGAGGAGGCAAAGGCAATGGCCGGCTTTCTCGGGTTCATGGCCGGACATGGTGGTCGGGCACCGGCGATCATTTAGATTAGGTTTACAGTAGGTTTAGTACGGTTTGTGCGAAATATGTAATGAATTTCGTCCAGTTTGTAGGAAAAGTTTTCGAAATGTAATGAATTTCATCCGGTTAATTTGAAATTTGCTTTGTTTGCACGAATTTTGTCCGGTTAGTTCATATAGTTGTCGAAAGGTATGCGGGCAGCATCGGATGGCATCCATCAGTGTCCTCGGACAGATGCCAGTGTAAATTTGTGGGCGAGCGCTGGAGATGCCCTAACTATCATGCTATAATCGCTAACAATCCTCCATTATTTGGCAGGGAACAGTTATCCCTCAATCAAAATCAGATCGGCGGTGTTTCACACTCCTCCTGCGTAAGAGTGTAAACTCTTGCTTATATAAAAATGGAGCAAGTGGACGGCACTGTAGCACGTCATATCACTTGAACTAGCCCACCTAACGAGCGGGAAAGCACCGCCCTCGTCATTTTGTTCTAGATTTCTATCGATCGATTGAGCGAAAATGTTACGCTTCGCAAGTTCTAAAGGAAAAGCGGCACACTTACGACTCGTAAGCGTCGCAACCCCGACAGTCCGGCTCGCACGCCGCTCACCAGAGGGGACACATATTGTCTTGCAATTTCGCTGACATGTGGGACCGTAATTGAATAAACCGTCGATTCCTCAAAAAAGAATAAACCGTCGAGAGCCAAAATCTAATCGCTCGGTGGGCGTCGGCTGAGAAGAGATCGCCCGCCCGCTGTGCACGGACTCCAAGAAATATATGGTGATAATGTGAGGTGGGCCATGCTGGAGTCCAGACCGCTTCCGGAGCCCGCTCTCACCGCCCTGGCCCCTCAAGACGCCAGATGCCCACTGCATGCATAGCAAGTAGTCCCCGCTTATGTGGAGGAGAGAGAGGCATTGACAAAGTCAAGGAGTAACAGTGGAGACAATAGCTTTCATCAAAAATAAACAATGAATACTCATTGCTCGTCCTCTATATCGGAAAGAATACTTTCATTCGCCGACATGTGGGACGTCGACCATCCTGGTCCACCTGCCATGCACAAAATTATCCTGGTCTACCCCGGTCGTATCGCAGGCCCAACCTTTCCCACTGTAAGTTGTTCGAACGAAGGAACCATCATGACTTCGTTGAATTCCGCTTCTTCAAGAAAACTTACTGTACCCGCAATACTGCTACCACACGCGAAGACTGGACGACACTATACCACGTCATATCACTGAAACCCACTAGGCCAAACTAGCCCACCTAGGTCATCTATTTTGGAACGGAGGGAGTACGTCTCTGCATTGCTATGATTTTGTGTTGCACGTTCTCTGTACTTTTGCTACGATTTTCCTACCCTATGAACCAAATGAGGCCTGAATGTATGTCGACTATTGTCTGATCGATCGCTAAGCCTACAATTTTAGGAGCTAGGGCTATTGGTCGATCAACGAGGGATAAGTATAAGCGTACCACGAGCTCATCAGCCCCAATGTTTCTCTTCGGTGAGTGTTTTGCAAGTACTATAACTCGCACAATAGCTAGCCTACTAACACCAAGAATCATCAAACAAGCCCTGCTGATATGATAAACAGTTCAAACTTACATCTAAGCATGCCATATATTACATCAAAAGCTGGTGAGGATACATCTGTTTCCATAACTCTAAGAGGGTTCGCATGATTCATCACACGATTCACTATCAAACAAAAGTAGCAAGATCTGCCCACACAAGATAGTGCACTAGCCCTAAGATGGTTTGATAACATGCATTGTTCTGGTAATTAAACACAGGGCAATGCAAACTACCCTGAAGGATTAGCGCGACCAACTATTTCTTGTCATCGATCTCTCGGGAAATGACCACAGAACGAACAACGACTGGGAATCAATTTCTGGGGCGATGTCCACAGGACTGACCGCGACATCGGAATCGATCTCTGGGGCGATGTCCACAGGATGGACAGCGGCATCGGAATCGATCTCCGGGGCGATGCCAACAGGATGGGCCACGACATCGGAATCATCAAGGACAACCACCTGCACCTGCACAACCCTAACATATTAGCAAGCACATTGCAAATAATTAAAAAGCAAGCACATTGCAAATAATCAAAAACCAAAACTATGGTAATAAGCCATTATTTTTTACCTTGTGCAGCTCACCGGGGGATCTCATCCCTCTGGGGGCCATCTCCTCGTCCTCGATGGGGGCCATCACCTTGGCAGGGGAATACTGCTTCTCAACAGCGACTATCTCCTCAAACTCGGTCTTGAGCCTCACATAGGTGGCAATCAGAGTTCCTGGGGTAGGCACGGTGGGGCCCTTGCTATTCTTCCAACTTTCTTTGAGGAGTTCGTCCGCCAACGTCCTCAACTCTTTGGCCAGTGCTTGTTTCTTGGATTTCTTCGTCTCCATGGGTTGGCCCGCCAACATGGTCAACTCGTTGGTCAGTGCTTGCTTCCTGGAGATCGCTGTCTCCAGTGGGTTGTCCGCCGGCAACTCTTTGCCTAGTGCTCTAGGATCCATGAATGAACTGACAAACAAAAAGCAATTGAAAGTAAACCACAATCGCAATGAAAACGGGAAAAGAATAGGATGTGAGAATCGGTTGGTGCTTCGCAAAAAGAAGATTATTGGAATGGAAATATAGCAGCATAACTGATTCGCCCACTTTCCTTCGTCGTTAGAGAAGAACAATGGCAGAAGTGAGTAGCCTGGAGTGAGGTTTTCTTCAAGAAAGGCAAGAAAGGGCTTGAACGAGCGTTCCAATGAAATGATGGTTGCTTCGTCCAGTCCAACTTGGAGGCCACCTTACCACTGCTGGTAAAGGTGTGGGTTTTGTGATATGACGGGTCATGATGGCCACACCGGGGTGACAGGTGAGTCTCGATTGTAGCACCTCGCTGTGATTTGGTGGATGGCACGCGGGCCCGGATGCTTTGAAATGTCCCGCGTGTAGATTGAGCGGCTAGTCATATAGGAGTGCTCAATATTGTGCACCGCGACCAAGGCAGAGAGGAAAACGAGAGAGAACTACGTAATTAATGCATGAGTTTAATTAGGGTAGTTTTGTAAAGTACGAGATACATTCCTCCAATAGCAAAATGCCTTGGTTCATGAGATTTGAGATTTGAGCCCTATAAACCGGAAGGGAGGGGGTACTGCACACGGTGTAATCTAGTCACTTGTTTTTTTTGATCCGAAGTCTAGTCACTTGTTGAAATCTCTAGAAAGGCAAATACTACTCCCTCCGTCTAGGTGTGTAAGTCATCTTACAAAAACCAAATAGTCCCAAAACACTTAGGCGCGGTGCATTAACTTCTACCTTGTTTCTTGTTTCTTGACATACGTATCAACCAATAAGAGATGAGAGGTCTGCATGCTTTTAATGACTTGCAATGGCTAGTTCATTGCATGGAATGCTATTAATTAGCAAATAAACATTGGTGATCCCAGGAGGAAACGGTGCTAAGCGCGTGGACCTATGCAGAATGAGTATCAACCAATGGATAATGGAGTTTAATTGTTAAACAATAGCAATTTTGTCTCATGCAAGAGCCTGGCTAGTACTCCAAGGAACCGCACCACGCGAGCGCTCGCAACTGCCACGTTCAGTTTGCGCTTGGCTCTTTGCCTCTTCGAGAAGACGAACAATGATGTTACTCCTACTTCTACAGTATCGAATACACTGCTACATGTCCGTCCACCTCGTGCGGGAGGGATAGCGTGTAGCGAAAGCTTCTACTTACTGCTCCTACCTTTGCGTCCATGACTGGTGGGCCCAACAGGCGGTTGGCCCACCTGTCATGCAGCCAAAGGCAGGTGCAGTTAAGGCACTAGAGCTCAGTCCGCGAGGGAGAGGGCGTCGTAGTAATCAAATTTCTCGGTCTTGTATGAGTTTACGCGACACATCAAAGCACTGCACTCGATAAAAGTCTTTTTACACATTTCAAATGGGGTACTTCGTATGTAGGAGTAGACATATTTTGCTTCGTATGTACTCCCTCTGTTCCAAAATATAAGTCTTTTTAGAGATTTCACTATGAACTACATACGAAACAAAATGAGTGAATCTACACTCTAAAATATGTCTATATGCATCTATATGTAGTTTGTAGTGGAATCCCTAAAAAGACTTACATTTAGGAACGGAGGGAGTAGTCAGTTGTTGCAATCTCCCTGTTTGGTTCATTAGTCCTAGGACTTTTTTTAGTCCCAACTTATAAGTCCCAAGTCCCTAAAAAGTCCCTACCTGTTTGGTTCCTGGGACTTATAAGTCCTTATAAGACCATATTACAACTATAAGTCCCTATAAGACTCTCCTTGAGAGTCTTATTTCATAAGTCCCAAATGCCCACTTTAAGTCCCTATAAGTCCCTCCTGTTTGGTTTAGATGGGACTTATAGGGATTTTTTAAGTCCGTAAACCAATAAGTCCCTAGAAACAAACACCCTCTAAAAAGACATATATTTGGAAACAAAGGGAGTACAATGCATGCATGCATGCCATGACTTTCCTTTTGATACTTGCATGTGTTGATTTGATGCACCTTGCCAAATTTAGACTATAAATTTAACTAACCAAATTTTCATGCATGTCACAAAAAATCACGGGGCTGTTTGGATTGTGACTATGTTTGTCTTATGTTGCACATTATTTTTCCCTCACTTGCAACACTTGCCTAACCTGAGTTGCTCAAATTGTTAGAAACACTTTGGCTTGCCTAAGGGAATCTTGCCACAATTTTTGTGTCTATGACATGTGGGGTTAACTACTAATAAAAAAAATTATTGTCTTAGGTGTGGCTAATAAAAAGACTTATATTTAGGAACGGAGGGAGTAGAAAATATAAATAATAATGCATGTTGGGGCAACCCACGTTTCCGCTAATTTTAGCCGTGGGCTTGTTCACAATTTTTACGAGGGGGTGGTTGTTCATTTAATGGAGGGACTTGTAGTACCAGACTTGAAAGATACAAAGTGCGACCTGGCACACCGTAACACCAGTTGGAACAAGCGGGTAGCTATCTCAAAAACAATCAAAAACTAAAAAAACCGTGACCTGGCATGTAGTAGTACACAATTTTAAACGATTTTTTTGATGGAGTGAAAAAGGAAAACTACCCCACTACTTATATATAGTCCGGAGCTTTCGCGCTTGCTTGCTAGGGCTGCTCTATTCACAAACTCTCATCCTGTCCAGATCTAAACAAGATAGGGGTAGTAACACTGTCTTTCTCCCTTCAAAAAGCACTAGCTTTCTATCCTCACCGCTGGTTACAGATCGGGACGTATCCCCCTCCGCCGGTGAAGGGGAGGAGGGGCAGCGTTTAGGTCATCGTCGATAGCGAGGGAGGAGACCCACTGCCGGCCGCACCATTATCTCTGGCCGAGCACCGGCGCAGAAGGTCCTCCGATCCCTTCGTCGTTGCCTGTGGGCGGATCCGGCCTCCTGCCGCCCACCTATCCACATCCCGACGACCTTCAGGTATATCTTCATTCGAAACTGCCTTAGCTCTACTTCCCTAGCTCGCTACGTCGATGCATGTGCATCATTTTCTACCTCTCAGCCCCTCTCGATCGGATGGTCCAACGTCACCTATTTTTTTCTATTGTTAGAGGTAAAGCTACTTCATGGAGTCGAATCTTGTACTCCCTCCGTCCGAAAATACTTGTCATTGAAATAAAGTGGGGGTGGGGGAATTTGGTATGTACATCGGACTTGGTACAAATAGGAAGGAAAGGGGATGAAAGTAGTACAGACTGGTCATCCAACCGGTCTCTTGGTCGAAAAGGGAAATATAGGGGTAACGCTGTACATAGTGGTATGATCAGGACTACATTTGCTATCCACACATAGGAGTAGGTGGCTAGAGTGAACAAAAATGGGACCAACCCAGATATGTTTCTTGGATGTTTGTTTCTCGGGGCAGCAAACTATGAATCACCACTGATAAATGGCATGCTTTGAGTGTTGAGTTGAGATAATTGGCACTGATTAAATAAACTAATATCTCTCTTTAAGCAAGACTACTATGTTGCTAACTTTACCCATTAAGATAATGAGGGTGCTTCTATTTGTTAGTGTATGTTTCATCAACTAGTCCCACTATTACAGTAATCTCACTCTCTCAATATATGTGCCAACAGGGATGCTCGATATTGGTGGAACTGCACAAAAACTTTGGGTGCTTCATTGCCTCGACAGCTTCTGTCCTTTCCTGTCAGTCGCTAATCTCCGCTTGCTTTCTTCCTTTGCTGTCAGTCGCTTGGCTTATCTCGGCTTCCATTCAAAGGAAATAGTAATTGATATGCTACCTCACACAGGTTGGTACTGGTCTTTATCCCGATTATTGTGCCTGTCATATGTATTGGTAATTTGGTATTGTGCTACTGTTTGCCGATTTCATAAAGGAGTAATTTGGAGCCTGAACTCGCAGGCAAATCATTACATCGGGTGATTTCAGTAGAACTGCACAAAATGATCAGATGGACAGGTACTTATGCTGCTGCTACGTACTCCAAAGTTCACTCAGACAAGCATCGATGTTGACAAGAAGTGCCTATATTCATTCAAGTATCAACTTGCGTCAACCAATTGTCAAACTCCAAGTATTAGGAGAGTGAACGCCAAAAATATTGCTTGGTGCATAGCCCAGAAAAACGCAGTCCAGTCTTTGGTCCCAACTTGTGCCTTTTGGTTATCGGCACATATGGTAGCGAACTATATGGCATGGAGTCTAAAGATTCCAGGCAAGTTGGTTGATGCGTATATTCATCTGGCACTTAATCGGTCTGCACGCCAAGGATGCTCCATTTCAGTTGAACTGCACACAAAAATTTGGGTGGTTCATTTTCTCAACCGCCTCCTTTCTCATCTGCAATGTAGAATTTTGGCGAGATACAGGACCAAGATGAGCAAGTAAAATAGTTGGATGAAAGTAGTGGCCAAGTTGCTCAAACCTCCCTCGGCACGAGGCCACTATTTGAGGATGAACCTACAAGCAAAGTTCAGATTGTTTGTGATGCCTCTTATGTACTCGAAAGTTTACTCGTACAAGAACTAATTTTAGCAAGAAGTACCTCTGATTGAACACCATTTACTAGTCTGTACCCTAGGTAACTAAAGTTCGTCCATGGATCATATTGGATGTGATCTCAATCATTTGGATGCATAAACATACTGAACATGTGTATATCTGAATCTTTTTGTGAATTATGTATGAATATTGTCGTGTGATCTATCAATCATTTGGATGCATAGATATGCTGAGCTTGTGTATATATGAATCTTTTGAGTTGTTGATAGTGAATGTTGGCTATGAATATGAAAGTGTCCTGTGAACCTGAGTTTGATATGAATTGCAATAGAACCAGTTATAACCCTTCTCCTCCTCTCAATCTGCGACTCCACTGCCGCGTTTTCCCATCTCCAAGTAGTTCCCGTTCGGGCCTCGCCGTCGTCCACCACCTCGCTGTGTTCGGTGCGGCGTGGTTAACAAACGAGAGTCATCAGAAGAGGACTGTACGTGGAGAGCCTGACGGCTGGGACCCACGAGGTCCATGGTCGCATGCAAGGAAAGTTCCTCCTTATTAAGCTGAAAAAAATGTTTCCTCCACCTGACAGCTGGGACCCACCGGCTGTATCTTCGCACAGAAGGAAGTGCCTCCTTGTTTTGTGAAAAAAATTATTCATCCCGTTGAGAATTGGGACCCGTCAGATTTGGTGACTGACTTGTGGGCCTGCTAAGCGGACGCGTACGCATGGCGTTGTCAACTTAATCAACAAATGATTCTAGCTGCTGGACCGTTGGATGTAAATCCAACAGCCGTGCTCCTTCTTCAACCTCTGTTCTTGCTCCCGTCTCTCGTGGGCGGCACCGCGGCTGTGCTGCCGCGCACCTGAACCAGTGAAGTTTCCCACTCCTCTCTATCTGCGACTCCACTGCCCCGTCTTCCCCATCTCCGGGTCGTTCCAGTCTGGGTGCGCTCGGCATGGTGTGGTCAACATGGTCAACAACCGAGAGTCATCGGAAGATGACTGTACGTGAGAGGCTGACAGTGGGGACGCACCACACCCATGGACGCATGCATGCAACGGAACGCGGCGAGGTCAACGTGGTCAAGGAATGACTTCCATCGGAAGTATACTGTACGTGGAGAGTCTCAGCTGGGTCCACCACCACAGCAAGTAAGTGCCTCCTTATTACGCAGAAAATAATGATTCCTCCAACTGACAGCAGGGACCCACTGTACGGGCCACCGTATTTCGCGAAAAAAACGTCCCCCCCGCTGTCAGCTCGGACCCACCGGAAGTGCCTCCTTATTACGCACAAAAAAATGAATACTCCCCCTGCTAGCTGGGACCCACCTTGATGGGAGGCTGACTTGTGGGCCTACTAAGTTGACGGGGATGAAGGGCTTTGTCAACTTAGTCAATATGAACGATTCTAGCTCTAGTGACCGTACGATGTCCATCCAACGGCCGTAGTGCTTCTTCAACCTCTGGTCTTCTTGCTCCAGCCGCCCAAACCAGCGCTAGTCGTGCCTCATGCTCGTGCCTCCCGTGGCTGGCTATGCTGTCGCGGAGGACTCACCGCCCCTACTATTCCCATAACGTTACATAATGCTAGTACTAGTAGTAAATCCCATAACGTTCCATAATGCTAGTACTAGTAGTAAATAGTAGCCTCACCCCTTCGCTAAGGAACGATCTACAGTTGGAAGGGATGAGGCCCTGCGGTTACTACGCTCTTATCTCCTCCTCGCCAGTTCCCCTCCCCCCGAAGAGAAGACAGTTCGTCGCTGCTCACATGGATTCGCTAGGCGGTTCTCCTCCTCGTCGGGGCTGGGAGACCTTGGACGACGATCCTCTGAGAGAAATTGCACACCACTCCGATGTCCTCACCGCCGTAAGACTCAGTGCTTCCTGCACCAACTTTTTCAAGATGGTGCTTAAACATACTTGGGAAAAGGCCATGCTTGTTGGTCTTCCATGCGTCCTCGAGGAGAAGGTTCTTCTATGGGACAATCCTTCGAACAGTCCACCGCTCCCTGGACATGGTTGCACGTTGACTCCGCTAGAGTTGGTGATGTTGAGAGGTAGTCGGATTTTGTCCGATGAGCAGGTCAGTAATGGAGTTTGATCATGTAGTACTTAGTTATTCCATTTCCATCCCGTAATTTCTCCGCTGCCCACCGTCTTATATATATAGGTCTGGGCCGGTGCCAACGTAGATTGGCTTGCATACCTCCGGCCGGATACCACCATCATTTTGCACAACGTCCACAATAATGCGGCCGTTCCGGTAGACCCCTTCTCCACCATTGGGATCAGCCTTCCAGACTGGCTGGGCTTGAATACGTATGATGATGCCTACATGAGATTGAAGAAGATAGCAATTGCGGGCCCGCCGACAAAGCGACGCGGCTACGACGATTACTATCTCATCACGGTGTTCGACATAAGGATTGCCATCAATGTAATAGGCAGTAACGGCAGAGGCTTGTGCATGTTTGCAGTGGCAGATTTGTACCCCTACACATTCGAAGACGTCGTGATCCATCTAGGCCGCATCTTCACGGTGACAAGCCAGGGGACTTGTTTCATCTGGTTGCCATCCTACGGTACGGGAGATTACAAACTGAATGCACAGACCATCATTTGCATCCCTAATGGTACTCCATTATTTTGCAGGGACCAGTCATCCCCCGATCAAAATAAGATCGCTGATCCTGGATGTGCATTTGCATCCGCGATTTGGTCTAACCTGGAACCTGGTAGCTGACTTTGGCATATTGGGATCAACTATCTTAGCAGTTGTTACCCATGGTACCATTGATGTGCAACATGGTCACACAATCTACCATGATTGGACCGTCACCATCTACCCAGGTATTCCATTTTTTAACCCTCTCGCCTTCTCTTTCATTGTTGTACTAGTAGTATACTTAGTAGTACTAGTAGGAGCACTTTTTACCTTGGAGGACGCGTATAGCTAGCTAGGCCCTTGAAGACTTGAACCCATTAGCTGCCACCATTTTTGTTTTTCTATGTCTTACTATCTCATCCATGTAGCCAAGAGTGGCTATATATAATAAGCGGATTATTTTACTTCCTCTATACTGGAGTAGTACTATTTGCTGCACAGTATTACTGACCGCCATATTTGAGCACAACATTATTATGCATGGACCTTGACTATGTACGTCACCATGTGTCCAGATCTGAGATGTCGCGTGTACCAGATGAATGGCGCCAAGTTTGACCCCCGTGATGCTACATGGGTGCCGAGGAACACTCTTGGAGAGTACTCGCTTTTCGTTGGGGATAGCTACCCCATTGTGAAGCGGATGCCACCTTCCCTGCACGACACGGAAGGCCTGCCGTTCATGAAGCATGGTTGTGTCTTCAGTGCGCACCGCCGGATGAACGACAAGCTGGGACACGCTATCCCTGATTTATGCTGCTTCAGCTTGGATGAGTCTCCATCATGTGGAACCGGACTAGAAAGCTGCGACAATGATTCCTGTTGCCCACCACTATGGATCGTGCCATCCATGAAGAACACCTGGGACTGGAACCTGGAGGAGGACATGTAGCCCATCTATAACGTGTAAGTGGAGTACAGTAATTGTGAATGGTAGCGCTGTGAATATATGTAGACTAGTCGTGCACAAATTTATCACATGAATTGGAGATGAACTTGTGTGGCATACTGGCATTTGTCCTTTAGAATTTGTTACTATTAAATGTGTTATGTGTATGTGCAACTTGTGTGGTTGTTGCACGGGCTCCAACATGCTATTTGAGAAAAAAAGGTGGCACCGCTTTGGATATACGTGACGTGGCGACATCATACAGTAGCATCATTCGCTATAGTTGTAGTACACTCCTACTAGGACGACAACTCTTATAAAACCTTGCGCTTGGCTCTTTGCCTCTTCAGGAGGTACAACAATGATGATACTATAGTACAATATGCTTCTGGCAATCTGACACCGATTGAACTACTGCACGTACAACGCGACGGAGAGGGCGAGGGAGAGGGAGAGGGAGAGGGCGATGTAGTCAAAACCCTCTCCTCGTCCTGTGAACCACCATGCGCGTGGGCGAGGGAGAGGCGTAGTAAGCAAGCTTCTCCTTGTTCGGTGAGTTGAAGGGACACATCAAAGCAGTACTAGTACTAGTAGTCCATATTGCGTCCTTTCTAATTAATATGGCTTAATTTGAAACAAGAAAAATATACTGGCGGTCAACGTATGTAACAATACGCTCTTTACAGCCACTATATATAGTTTTGCGGTGATTATACGATCACTAGCTCATCGTAGTGCACCGTATTGCACCCTACTGACCGGCCACATGGTCGACGTGGCACTTTGTTGACTGGTTAAGTTGTCACCTAGTTTCTGGGTCCCACCTGTCAGTTGACAGAGCAAAGAAATTAGTTAAACAAAACTTTACGCAGGCGTGACAGGAGTCCAACCCTTGCGCGCGAACCACCCTGGCTGTGTATGTGAGTGCATGCACGTGTACTCCCTCGGTCTTCCAACAAAGAGTGTACATCGGCTAAAAAACAAAGAGTGTAGTACATGATGTACATCTACACTTCCAATGCATTTGCCCTTTAATCTATATCGATATTGATTGACTAATGCATCAACTTGTGCTCTAGGTATAGGTTACATGTCTATCCTTAATGACAGCATGCAACGGCCTTCATTTAATCTTCTTCTCGCAATGGTCGCATGCACACATAAGTCTGCTACTTTTGGGCGTTAATTATGCCATGGTTAATGTGTAATTCTCTAAATGTACAGTCTTTCACAAACGTAGGAAGTAGGTTGAGCACATGAGCATGAGCGTGTGTGTTGCGTCGTGTGCTGTGTGCAGCATGGGTGCATGAGTGTTGCGTGCGTCCATGTGTATGTCTGAGTGTTGCATGTTGCATGCATGCATGCATGCATGGGGCTTACTCCCTCCCATTGACATGTTCATATTTCAAGCTTCCTCTGTTCCCTCCATATGGTGATACTCCCTCTGTTCCCAAATACGGAGTAAAAGCCTCCCTCTGTTCACAAATAGGGAGTAAAATGAGTGAAGTGAGCGTAGAGGCATAGGGATACTATACAAAGGAAGTCTTCGCGATCCATTATTCCCCATCTCAGTCAGAGAGAACTATTCAACTACTCTTCACAGTGAAGTGACAATACACGCTGCAGCAAATGGGACACGTAATTAATAAGCTGAACCAGCGTGTTGGTGTTACTAAATCAGCCTTACCCAGTACTGCCATCATGTTTTCCAGTAGAGCACACTTCCGCAAATACGCCTACGCACCTCTGTCCTCCATTAACTGACATATGGGCCCTCTTGTGGTAGACCCACATGTCATCGGTGTAACTATTTACACTCCGAAGGACGGTATATCCTCGTAGTAGTACTAGTAGAATTGATATTTAATGCACTTTCTTCCCTGTCTTCCACTCTTCTTCCTCCTCTCTTCTTCTTCCTCCTCTCTTCCCCGTCATCAGCCGCACACCATTTACCCCCACTCACTGCTCACCCGTCCACGCCATCTTCCTTGGTAGATCGCGCATACCATATCCCCCCGCTCACTACTCGGTCACACGAGGAGAAGCTTCTTCGCTCGCCCGCCTGAATCCACTTCCCCATTGGCTCACAGGCACCGAAAACTCCAATGGCAGAACCGTCTGACATGCAGAGCCGCGATTGGAATTCCCTTCCCGATGTTCTCTTGGAGCAGATCTGTAATCGTATGGACCTACTCAGCACCGTCCGTCTGGCCGCATGCTCGGTGTCTTTGTACCATCTACTCGTCTGCAACCGGCCGGCTCTTTTCAAGACACCCTGCTTGCTGATGCCTGATCCTCGCAGGTGGCCCAGACACCGACTTGATGATCCTACGAAGGTTGCCGTGGTGCCCCTCAACATGCTACCACTACCCGTCCACCTGTCCTTCATGCTCGACCACTACTTGGCGGGCATGAAGGCCAACTGGATCATCCTCATCGACCAATCCGGTAGTCCGTGGCATCTCGTGGATATCTACACCCAGCGAGAGATCACCCTTCCATTGTTGGATACCGCCGCCATTGAGCCTCGTGGCCCGCCGGACACTACTGCCTACTACGCACGAGACACGTCAAGCTTTTGGCTCGACTTCTGTTTGCTGAAAGTTGTAATCTGCGAAGTGCCCACACCATCAGAAGACTACATGGATTACAAGCTCATTGCCTTGTTCAACCTGGGATTAGTCTATCTAGAATCCGGTCGCCATACATGGTTATGGCTCATCATCAATCCTATTGAGGCAACATTTTTGTCTGATGCTATAGTGCATGATGGCATCATTTACGCGGTCGACGCACAGATTGGCTGCCTATACTGGTGGAATCTATCATCCTGTAATTGTTCTATCTCATCTCATCTTTACCTTATGAATACGACTGCCTGTTCATTGTTACAAATTTAGAATAGATAGTATGTCTATAACCACATCATTGCTACTCCCTCTGTCCCAAAATAAGTGTCTCAAATTTGTAGTAGCTCAAGTACAAAGTTGTACTAAGCTTAAGACAGTTATTTTGGGATGGAGGGAGTATATGTTCCTCTCATTTCCTAGATTTTTATGGCCACACATGTTATTGTTAGAGTTGATATGAGAACAATTCGCATCTAATGATTGTGAGAATACATATTATGAGCATAACATCATGATTGCTATATGTTACTCTCATTTCCAAGATTTTTATAACAACACATGTTATTGCATAGAGTTGATATGAGAACAGTAGTAGTAAGTGCTATGGTAGAATATGAGTATGCTCTGTCAGAGCTGTTTTCCTCTCATTGTTACATGATGTTTGAACCATGACATATTGCTAGAATATGAAATCCATTGGCTTATTTTTTTAAACTTGGGGTATGATTATGACCACGACATTGCAATTCTCTGTCTATGATATGTGTCACTATTATAATAATCTTAATTCCACACATACTCTGAACATGATTGTTTATTTTTGTCCTTTTGTTCTCCAATTTGAATTGTTGCAGCAGACGCAAATGCGCTGGCCTTCATGATTCCAGGACCTGGAATCATACCAGCCGATGGGTGGTGGTTTATCGCTCGTTCAGCTGACGGCGGTAATTTGATGCTCATTCACACGTACCAAATTGACCAAACCATTACATCAAACCACATGCAGTACAATGCGTGGGGAGTTCGTGAAATTGATGGTATGGCTGCTTCGTGTTCGAGAAAGATCCCAGCTCTGTTGGGCCAGGCGTATTCAATTGGAGGCGGGTTTACAACCTCGGGAACCACTCCTTGTTCCTCGGGCTCAATTATCCGATCATCCAACCAATCATCGATAATATCACCGGCGATGATTACCGTGCTATGCAACTTCCATTCGCCAGGGGTACTGTGTTTACAGATCATATCATGGGTTTCATGAATCACATATCCAGATATTCATCGACACAACTTGTTGCCAGATAATCTTCAGTGTGTGAAAGGCACCAAGCTTCCATGCGATGATGGCTTTTGCAAACCCGACATGTGGCGATGTGGTTCATGCCAACAGCAAATATGCACAACTTGATTCGTGCTAATATCTAGACCGAGCCATGTATTCTGCTGCTGTAGCACGACCCTCTTTTGTTGGATATTATGTACTGTTGTTAGTTTGAAGCACTCCTCTGGTTTGAAGGATAGATACCTTCCTGGGATCAAGTGCATCCTAACTCACCTGCGCAGGATGTACTGATAATGATGATGGAGATGTT
>NC_041389.1:439446433-439452117 GCF_002162155.2 Triticum dicoccoides | reverse complement strand
AGGCTTGCTAAACATTTAACGGTTTAAAGTAAGTAAAAAAATATGAAATAAATAGGGAAGCCTCACTCTAATATAATAAGATGATCCAACGGTTTGATTGTGAAAATATGCATTTATGTGTCCTCAGTGAAAAAAACAGGCATTTCAGCTCACTACAGGATCAATATATATTGAAACATTTGTTATTTTTGTCCAAGACACATGCAGTCATATTTTTTTAATCCATCCATTGGATCATGTTATATTGTAGGTGTGTTGGTTCAGTATTTTTTTCAGGATTTTTGAGAACTTTTACACCGTTGAAAACCTTAACTAGTTCTGTGGCAAGCTATTGTAGAATATATATATCAATTAGGCTTCAAGAGCGTACTTGTTAGTTAAACCTATGTATAAATTGTGACACTAAATATGACTAGTAAGTAGTACAGTAGCAGTACTAGTATATGTCGGTCAAATTATTCGTCATGTCCAGTTTCAAAAAAAATATTCATCATGTCCACACATTGAACTGACGTGACAACACACTGCGCGTGAGGTGACACAAGAATCCCGGTGGCGTGTTCGGGTATTCTAGACTTCAGATTTGGAGTACCACTTATCTGTCGAAATCTTTCATCATTCACTTAAAACAATCAATTGATCACACATTGAGTACCATATAACTGGAATTACCAATGCAAGTCGAAGAAGGATTGGCCGGTGCTGCCGGCTGGCGTCAAGTTCGATCCCACGGATCAGGAGCTGATCGAGCACCTCGAGGCCAAAGTGAGTGCTGACAGCGCGAGATCTCACCCTCTCATCAATTTGTTCATACCAACCATCGACAGCGAGCACGGCATATGCTACACCCAACCTAAGAAACTTCCAGGTAAGATACCGATCGGCCGTCTACTTGCACAAACATATTCCTTTATTTATATCTCTATTTTTCTTTTTAGACGCAGACCTGGTGAAGCAATTACAATTTGGCAGTTAATAAAAAGTGAAACAAGTGACTGCAACATGCCAAAGATGTTATGAAAATGCTAACTACATACACTAAAACCTGTATTCGACAAGATTGGAGGTATCACACAGAGTGGCCTAAGGAAGCATATCTTCCAGTGCAATTACAGGGTGTTCAAAAGGGGCACGTGGACGCGTCGTAAGATACAGTTGGAGTGCGGAATGCACGCGATGTGGCACAAGACCGGCAATACCTTGCCGGTGATGGTCAACGCCCGGCAGACGGGTAGCACAAAGGTTCTGGTGCTGCACACCAACAAGAACTTCGACCAGCAGAAGACCAACTGGGTGATGCACCAGTACCACCTCGGGGACCTGGAGCAAGAGAAGGAGCGGGAGCTGGTCCTCTGCAAGATTTTGTACCAGACGACACTAGGGCCAGGAGTAAAAAGATTATAAGTTAGCTTGGTATTGGTAGTTGTACTATCTTATCATCCGCAAGTTGGTATTGTTGTTAATGATCTTTTGGTATCAACTTGCATTTGCTTCCAACCATCATGCCGAGGGTCTACGTGGATATAAAGCTGAATCATTTGTTTCCAAACGAATTTTTAGGGACCTGATTTTTATTTGATGGGTAGCATAAGCACATGCCCTTCGAATTCCCAGTTCTCCAATTTTTTTGAAACAAGTGCATGCACTTATTATCACGATGAAAAAACAATATCCCTACTGCATCCCAGCTATCAGTCCATACTTGCAGAATTCTCTCGTTTATTGAGCATGTATATTGTTTTTTCATTTTTTGAGATAGTATATTGTTTTTTTAGGTCGAGCAAGTTTCAACTGGGCTGTAGACTGCCCAGGCTTGGTTTTGTTTTTAACAGGCCCAGCCCATGACGACAATGGGACACAAAGATCCAGCAGGTATCTACTAGCCTCTGGCCCGCCATCGCTAGTTATATTTTGTCTTACAACATCCGCAGACAGTTTTTTTTACTGAATCAAACACACAACCCAGTTCTATTTTCCTCTTGAAACGCATGTCCTACATCCGTTTTCTAATCTCTACCTATAGTTTTACTAGTTCATATACACGTATCATTATATTGAAAACACATAAAATTCCCTTTTCATATTTACATCCTTATTTTTGTTGTTTTTTTCCCACCCAGCGCTGATTTTTTTACCACTGGTTTTCCGTTAAACCAACTCAATTGTCCCACGTCTTATTTGCCTACAAAAACAAAATGATTTTTTTGGCAAATCAATAAGTTCTTAAAAAATGTTTATCATTTCGGGATTACAACAGTTCAGACTCCACCGAAATATGCAAAATAAGGTTGAACTTTTTGACCATGGTCCTGGGCAGAAAATGGGTTGTAATAAATTACTTAAGAATTAGCAAATGGGCTGCAAATTATAAAAAAATAGCAAATGGGCTTTATGTTGTCTACCATAGATTTGGAGCCTGACTTGTGGGCCTACTAAGTTCATGCGTACACAAGGTTTCTCAAAAAATAAACTTAGTCAACAATCGACTCTACCAGCTCAGACCATTAGATGTCAATCTAACGTCAATCGTGTTTCTTCAGTCTCTGATCTTCCTGCCCCAGCCGCCCAAACCAGCGCCATCGGAACCGCCTGCTCCCGCCTCCCGTGGCCGGCTGTGCTGCCGGGCAGGCCTCATGGCCCCATCATACTCGCATCCCTGGCCTGTCTATCCTTCTACTCGCCCACATTTCCTGTTATTTTTCGGCAACGGCAGCCGAACCAGTCAACCCTCGTACTCTCCACTGTGTGGGCAGCCACTGCCGTGTCTTCCCCAGCTCTGTGTCGTTCCCTTTGTAGGCCTCGCCGTCGTCCACCGCCCTGGTGCTCTCAGCGCGGTGTGGTCAACTTGGTCAACAAATGACATCCATCAGAAGTGGACTGTACGTGGAGAGTCTGACAGCTAGGTCCACGGCCGCACACAAGGAAATGCCTCCTTATTATGCGCAAAATAATGATTCCTCCACCTGACATCTGGGACCCGCCGGAAGGGCCTCTGTATTTCACGAAAAAAAGTTCCCTTCACTGATAGGTTGGACCCACCAACTATATCTTCGCACGCAAGGAAGTGCCTTCTTATTGCGGACAAAAAAATGAATACCCCCTGCCAGCTGGGACCCACCATAGTGGGAGGCTGACTTATGGGCCTACTAAGTTGACGGGGACGGAGGGCTTTGTCAACTTAGTCAATATATGAATGATTCTAGCTCCAGTGACCATACGATGTCCATCCAACAACCGTAGTGCTTCTTCAACCTCTGGTCTTCTTGCTCCAGCTGCCCAAAGCAGCGCCGGTCATGCCGCATGCTCCTGCCTCCCGTGGCCGGCTGTGCTATCGCGGAGGCCTCACCGCCCCCATACTACTCCCACCGCTGGCCAGGCCATCCCTCCACTCACCCACCCCCCTGTTATTTTGCGGCGACGGCAGCCTCACACCGCAGCCGAACGAGTGAACCCTCGTACTCCTCTCCGCATGGGCATCCACTGCCGCGTCTTACCCGGCTCCGCGTCGTCCCCTTCCTAGGCCTCGCCGTCGTTCACCGCCGTGGTGCTCTCGGCATGGCGTGGTCAATGTGGTCAACGACCGACTTCCATCGGAAGAGTACTGTACATGGAGAGGCTGACAGCTGGGTGCATGGCAGCCGCAAGGAAGCGCCTCCTTATTACGCGCAAAATAATGATTCCTCCACCTGACAGCAGGGACCCATCGGACGGGCCACCGTATTTTGCGAAAAAATCATTTCCCCCATGACAGCTGGGACCCACCGGACGGGCCACCGTATTTCGTGAAAAAACGTTCCCCCCGCTGTCAGCTCAGACCCACCAGAAGTGCCTCCTTATTACGCACAAAAAAATGAATACTCCCCCTACTAGCTGGGACCCACCTTTGTGGGAGGCTGACTTGTGGGCCTACTAAGTTGACGGGGATGGAGGGCTTTGTCAACTTAGTCAATATGAACAATTCTAGCTCCAGTGACCATACGATGTCCATCCAATGGCTATAGTGCTTCTTCAACTCTGGTCTTCTTGCTCCAGCCGCCCAAAGCAGCGTCGGTCGTGCCGCATGCTCCTGCCTCCCATGGACGACTGTGCTGCCGCGGAGGCCTCACCGCCCCCATACTACTCCCACCGCTGGCCAGGCTATCCCTCGACTCACCCACTCCCCCTATTATTCTGCAACGATGATAGCCTCACACCGCAGCCGAACCAGTGAACCCTCATACTCCTCTACGCGTGGGCATCCACTGCCGCGTCTTCCCCGTCTCCATGTTGTCCCCTTCCTAGGCCTCTCCGTCGTCCACTGCCCTAGTGCTCTCGGTGTGGCATGGTCGACGTGGTCAAGGAACGACTTCCATCGGACGTGGACTGTACGTGGAGAGGCTGACAGTTGGGTCCACGGCCGTAGCAAGGAAGTGCCTCCTTATTACATGGAAAATAATGATACCTCCACCTGACAGAAGGGACCCACTGGACAGGCCACTGTATTTCGTGAAAAAAATGTTTCCCCCTGACTGCTGGGACCCACTAGCTACGTCTTCGCACGCAAGGAAGTGCGTCCAAAAAAAATGATTCGCCCCTTGACTACTGGGACCCACCAGCTACATCTTCGCACGCAAGGAAGTGCCTGACAGTCGGGGCCCACCTGGTCGAAGCGTATGTAGCGTTGTCATTCTGGTCGTGAACGTGTACGTACATATTGGTGGATGTAGAGGCACGCACGTGTCATAGTAGAGGCGCGCACGTAGCATGTACACGTACGTACAACGACCAGTGTGCAAGAAAGAAAATACGTCCACGTATGTGTACATACGGGCGGGGTCTCGAACGCCTACTCGCGCATACGTATGGCCAGGGCTCGTGTACATGACTGGGCCGGAACAGAGAAACAACATCAACGTCGTGTTCATGGGGAGCCAACCGACTGGGTCGGAACGAAATGTGTCTCGTGTTCATCGGGAGGGCTTGGATGGAACAAGCGATGGAAACGAGGCCCGGCGTACCGCAGAACGAAGGAAACGGCCTTGTGTTCGACCAGCCATGTTCGAAACGGGATCTTGTTCATCGGGAGGGCTCTAGCGTACCGTAAAATGGAGGAAACGGACTTGTGTTGGGCCTCCTATGGTCGAAACGGGGTCCAGTTAATCGGGAGGGGTGTGGCATACCACAAAACGGATGAAATAGACTTGTGTTGGAGCGCTACGGTCGAAACAGGGGTCCTGTTCATCTGGAGGGGTGTGGCGTACCACAAAATGGGACTCCACGGGATACTGTTCATCTCCACCTTCGACCTCCTCCAGCTTCCACGGGCTACTATTCATCCACCGTCGACCTCCTCCAGCCTCCACCTGCGACTGTTCATCCACGGGCTCCTGTTCATCCAGCCTCCACCACGCGCTACTCCACCGACTACTTTTCAACCACCCCTCTCCACGGGCTCCTGTTCAACCACCCCTCCACGGGCTACTGTTCATCCACCCCTAAACCATCTACTGTTCATCCAGCCCTCCACGGGGTCGTCCTATTCATCCAGCCCTCCACGGGGTCCTGTTCATCCAGCCCTGACCGACACGATCGATCGGGGTCCTATTCATCCAGCCCCGACCGACTCGATCGATCGGGGTCCTATTCATCCAGAGGCAACGCCACGGGGTCCTATTCATCCACCCCCACCGCTCACTATTCATCCA